>NC_045956.1:121884425-121993687 GCF_010909765.2 Amblyraja radiata
TGCAGCATGACCTGCTGAATATTTCCAGAATTCTATTTGCATTTCACATTTCAGCTTAAAAAAACAAAACAGGGTCACGAGCAATTCTCACATGATTTTGCTCCTCTGAAATATGTCTACTAGACATGTGAATATGTTACACCTTTGAAGGCAGGCTTCTCTTAAGCTCAGAGATCAGATTCAAACATTTGAGCAACATCACATAAAAGGTATCAAAACAATTCCCCAAACAGGTACATTCGTACATCAGCTCCAAAACTCGGTGATGGAGCCTACTAGCATCTCCAGAACTTGGCTGAAAGGTCAATGATCATCATTCCAAGATATGAACAGGTACAGGGTCACTAACGTCTCTGCAGAGAAAAAACTAACAGCCGCAGATATCAGACTTCAAATGCAACAATTATGTCATCAATCATGCTGGTACAAATGATGCACAAAAGGTCAGAGGTGAATGGAGAACAGAGAAGCAATGAGCACTGCTTCATCAACGCTCTTGTCAAAGAGGAAGTTCGCAACGTCAGTCAGCCTTCAGCCCAAAGGAACATTAATAAAATTCAATCAGCAGGAAGTTTGTGACTGTACTGCCTGATCATTCTTGCTGGTAATAGGCAGAAAGGGGACGACTGTGGAAAGATTAACCACTGACGTCACTGCCTCAGTTACCAGCCCTTCATCTCCTCAAGATTCCTGAATCAGCTGTTCTCAAAACCTTCCAAAAATTACTCAAATATTGCTTGCATAAAAGTCAAGTCAGCTGACAGGTTCCGACCAGCAGGATGCAGTGAAGCAGGAGGCTTGAAACCAGCTGTTGGTCAAGCTTTTGCAGGCAACCTTGGTCTCATGATGGCACCTCTGTCATTGAATTAGAAGGCCAATGTTTCAAACCAAATCTACAGACTCGAGAACAACACATAAGCCAATATTTTGGTATGGAAATATTGTAGACAGATGCACAATACCCATAGTTCGTACTCAATTGGGCTATTCAAATTAATTCAGAAAAGCATTTGGTGCGGCACAATGGTATAATGGTAAAGTTGCTCCTTGCAGTGCCAGAGACCCGAGTTCGATCCTGACTACAGGTGTTGTCTGTATGGAGTTTGTACTTTCTCCCAGTGACTGCGTGGGTTTTCTTTGTTGCTCCAGTATTTCTTCCACACTCCAGATGTACAGGTTTGTAGGTTAAGTTGTAAAATTGGCCCTAACATGTGTAGGTTAGTGTAAGGGGTGATCGCTGATCGAAGGAGATTCAGTGGGCTGAAGGCCTGTTTCTGCACTGTATCACTAAAGTCATGCTACTTGGAATGGCCGTCCCTCAAGCTAAAAATCACATAATCAGGTGGCTATCTTATTGCTGATTTGAGACACCCAGGTCTCATTGTACTTCCCCTTTTCCTAACCTGACACCATTCAGATAATAATCTGCCTTCCATTCTTGCCTCCAAAGTGAATAACCTCACATGTATCCACATTACACTGCTTCTGCCCACTCAACCAACCTATCCAAGTCACTCTGCATCCTCACAGCATCCTCTTCACAGTTCACTCTGCCAACCAGCTTTGTGTCATCCGCAAATTTGCTAATAATTGGCCAAAAACAAATTAATATCTCCATCAAGAGTTTGGATAAGAGAAAAATGATCTGTTGAAAACATAAAACATAGAACAGTACAGCAGAGGAACAGGAGACACAGACCGCAATATCTATGCTGTCCCCTCAATCTCCACCATTCTAGAAAAAACAATCCGAGTCTGTCCAACCACTCCTTGTAGCTAATGCTCTCTAATCCAGGCATCATTCTATTACCTCCTCTGCACCTGCTCCAAACCCTCCACACCCTTCCTGTAATGGCACAAGTAGAACTGAACATAATACTCTGAAGAAAGGTCCTTGCCCGAAACGTCACCTATCCTTTTTCTCCAGAGATGCTGCCTGACCCGCTGGGTTACTTCAGAACTTTGTGTCTATCTTTGGTATAAACAAGCATCTGCAGTTCCTTTCTACACATTACACCAGATGCAGCCAATCCAAAGGCCTAAAGCTGCATCAAGACTTCCCAATTACTTTCATTTCGCAAAGACGCTGGTGCAACATATGCACAGCATTTGAGACAAGCGAATCAAGAGAAGAGATGAGGAGAAATTTCTTTAGTCTGAGTGTGGTGAATCTATGGAAGTCTTTGCTACAGAGTGCTGCAGAGGCTAAGTCAGTGGATATTTTTAAGGCAGAGATAGATCGATTCTTGATTAAAACAGGTGTCAGAGGTTATGGGGCGAAGGCAAGAGAATGGGGTTAGGAGGGAGAGATAGATCAGCCATGATCGATGGACCAAATGGCCTAATTCTACTCCTATCACTTATGACCAAAAGAACGCAGTGAATCAAGCAGGAAAGGATTTTGAGTTGAAACCCTGCATCAGAAAGCAGAGGATTAAAAGGGTTGAGAAATTGTGTTTTGTCTTTAAAGTTCACTAATTGTTCGGTGTTCCCAAAATGCTGAATAAGACCTATAACTATTTAGAATGATTAAACCAACCCTCAATGCAACTGAGGAATAAATATTTTATCATCTCAATCTGAAGAAAACACAAAAACTGAAAAGCAAAAGTTTGATAGAGACGTTTAGACAGTGCATTAGATGTCTGGTGAATTAAAATGCTTTTGTGGTCACATAATTTTTCAGTCAATTAATTCCATCAATGTCCAGCTATCACACAAAAACAAATAAAAATTGGAAAAACATTTACAATAAAATGGCGCTCACGTGATATTCATATAAACACTCTTTTTTTTTTTAACTTTAAAAAATCAAAAAACAAATGCACAATTTTGGCAAATGTTGCAGGCTTAAATATGGATGCATTGACTTACATAAACTGGCATCCGAGGAAATTTTATTTTCTCCACTCAGCACTTAATTAATGTTATGATGAAAATAGAACTCAGTAATAAAAGGATTAACCAATTATCAGAACAATCTCAGCTGTCCATTAAAACATTAAAACAACCAACTTGGTTGGGCGATCCTCTGGGGGCGCTGCACTGCAGCAGCCTGTCTGTCATTTCTATCTTTTTTTTTTTTTTCAGTTAGTCCAAAGTCTGTTTTAGGGGGAAACTTTAACTTTTCTATGTGGGGGAGGGGGGCAGGGTAAGGGGGAAACCGTTTCCCAGTCTCTTCCCGGCAGGGACGCAACTATTTCTCCGAGTCGCGTCCTCGTCCCCCACCTCGCGGCCTACCAGCTGGATTGGAGCGGCCTTTCCTGCCGGGGACCGGGAACCGGACCAGGGCTGCTAGAGCGGCGGCGCAGCGCTGGAGTCACCGCAGAGCGGGCGATGCCTACCTGGGTCGCTGTTTCGAGCTCCGGAGCGCTGGGCCGCTGCTCCAACATCGTGGAGCTCTGGTGCGGAGAGCTTCCAACGCGGGTGGCGCTGAACAACATCGTGGAGTCCTGGGGCGCCTTGCAGAGGGCCTGCAGCGGCAGTCTCCACTCCGGTAAGAGGGGGCCGACTCTGTGTCCACGCCGCTGAGGACGTCCGGCAGCCCCGACGTCGGACTTGTATCACCCCGGCGAGCGGTCCTGGACATCGGGCCGCCCGTAGCTGCAACTGCGGAGGGCTTGGGGAGGCCCTGACCACGGGGAACAGTGGAGGAAGAGACTGACTTTGGTGCCTTCCCACACAGTGGGAAACTTTGATTCTGCTGTGTGGGGATGTTTTATGTTAAATTCTATAGTGTGTTGTGTTCTTTATTTTTATTGTATGGCTGTATGGGAATTTCATTTCACTGTGCCATCTGGCACATGTGACAATTAAATGTATCTTGAATCTTGAATCTTGAATCTTGAACTTATTTTTCCTGTCACTATAACAACAATGTTCATTAATAAACTAGGAATGAGGATACACACCAGCTGGCAAGCTTCAATTATCTCTGCTATTTGTTTGCCCTCAACTGTTGTACCATTATTCAGACTTTACCTGGACAGCCACACACCTGTTTCGCTGAGTAAATTGGAAGAGATTGCATTTTAGACCTGTTTGTATGATGGATCGTACAATACAAGCATTATCTGTCCAGTTAACAACTGTGGTTTTTATGGCAACCAAAGAGAGTATACGCTCTAAATCACCTCAATTATATGTTCATACAATTCAATATTTATTGACATTTTTCAAATAAATTTCAAACAGTAATAGGTAGCAACATTCAAAAACACTTTCGATTTTAGCTTTGATCAAATATTCGACAAACTATTAAAACTATTCTGTCCGACCAAATATTTACCATGAATCTGGGTAAACAGAAAACTGCCCTGTAGCCACTTTACTTTTCCAGCTAAAATCTACAGTAAACTGGACCCAGAAAGAGAACGCAAGCAATCAGATTTTCAACATTGAATGAACCCATTCCCCCATCTCCTTTTAAGTCCAAACAATTGAAAGCCAAAAGGTGGATACAAATATTAATATAAATTGAAAATGATTCACTGGTCCAAATCTTTGTGCTTCATGATCGCCAAAATACTTGACCCACCATTTCCTGGACTCCCTTCATATTTAAAAAGTGAGTCAAGAATCCCAATATAAATGCACACTTCAATGGAAATAAAAATCCACTAATGTTTTATTTAATAGTTAAACAAATTGTGATTCACATCCTTATAAATCATCCTGCAGATTATCTTGAATATTGTTACCTCCTTAGCATGGAGTGCAGTTCCCATATCATCTCACACTGCATGATTATAACCCATACACTGGAGAAAAGCAAATTCCAGCTCTCCAAGCCCTTGAACTCTGATCGACCTGTCTGGCAGCCTCAATGAGAGGGGGCAAGCACAAAATTACACCAACTGCACCACACAGAGTAAAACAAGCAAATCAGAGGAAATTAACGAAATTTAATTTGCCTTGTGATTTACTCATAAGAGATTGTGAAAAGAGTCAACACTGTAGACATTTGATGATCAAAAGGGAGTTTTTTTTGTGCAGAGTAGTTTCAGGGAAAGCTTTTTAATTTTTCAACTCGCAGCACTAAAATGCATAGGGAATACTCCCACAGAATGGGACGACACTATGGACCCAGAAAAGCTCAAAAACATTAGCAACCACATTGCACTTTGGAAAATCTCCATTCAAGACAAAATGCCAATTTAACAAGAAACGCATCAAATGAGGTTTTAATTAGAATTTGAGACAACTGGACAACATGCCCCACAATAAACATGAAGTTTAGGGCCCGGCTTTCCTCAATTGTCTTACATTCAAATGCAATTCACCCAGTTTAAATGGTCAACATTAATCCACAATAGGTCTATCCAAATATATGGGATTTAAATATCTGCATTTTTTGCTAGGAAGTGCACATTCACAAAGAAATCCTGCTGTAAACCGCTGGCAATGTAGTACACATTTTCTGTGGCACAAACAGGAGAAACAATGGCTTCAAGCGTCACTACATTTGATGATACTGCCCCAGATTACAACTTGGTGATGGGAAACATCATGCAAGTTGAGCTCCTTCATAAATGCTGCAACTTCTAACACAAAACCATAACAGAAAACCATTAAGCCTCACGTGCCTGTCTTAGTTATCGCCAGGCACAGGCACGCACACACACACAGGCACACACACACACAGGCACACACGCACACACACACACACACACAGGCGCGCGCGCGCGCACACACACACAGGCACACACAGCTGCACTGCTGATCTGGCTTGGCCCTCAGCTGAACTGCCTGTGCTGACATCAGCTGACAACTCAACCAGCATTCCTAAACATTTCAGACAAATCCACTGGTGGGAAGCTTAGAAAGCCCTCAGCTGTAGTGAAGAAAGCAAATCCTTGGCTTGGAGCCAGACTACTGAGCTAAGCATTTTGTAACGCACTTCCCTTTTACTTTAACAGCTTGCATAATACTTCTGCCAAATTTAAATTTAACCCCTTGTGCAGCTGCACTTGCCCAACATCAGGCAAACGCAACTCAGCTCTGAACACTTCCGGGGGTGATGAAGTTTTAAATTTAATGCCCAAGGGAGAAAATAGAAGGCATTTTGGAGAACAAGGCTGTTATAACTCGTTGTTCACAAACATCACAGCAACTTTTTGCTGTATATTTAAGAGTGGATTGTAAAAACATTGGGTATTTTAAATTTTAATCTATACTACAAACAGGTTCCATCCATACCAGAGACAGATTTATGATTTAGGACACAAAAATATTTCAAAATCTTAGTACAGCACAGAAACAGACCCTTCAGCCCACCAAATGCATTATTACCAAAATTTCAATTTACACTAATCTTGTACTAATACCACTTTTTATTCTGCCGATTTGCTTTTAAATCAACTTTTCCCAAAGTTTACCACTTGCCTCCACATCAGGGTTAATTTACAGTAGACAGTTAACCTAACACCCACATATCTTTGGGATGCAAGAGGAAACCAGAATATCCATGGAAAACCCAGATGGTTACAGGAAAAATGTACAAACTCCACAGACAGTGGTGAGGATTGCTGGATTGCTGTAGCTGGGAGGCAGCAGTTCTACTAGCTGTGGCTTGTAACTGAAACGTCAAGCTTCAAACTCAATTTTAGATACTTAAACATCATCTTGACTGATACTTCAGAGCTGTGCTGAAGGGGCGCAGTTTTAAAATGACATGCTAAAGACACAAGGACAGGGAATTTCACTCAGTGATCCAGAAAAATATTCTTGCTTCGACACACCATCTACAAAGAAACTAATTGGGTATCATTTATTCCATTGGTGTCAATGAAACCTTTTTTGTGAATGGATGTCTGCAAATTACCAAAGCATTTATGGACTTCCTGTTTGTTTCAATGGGGGGAGGGGGGGAAGATAGTATGAAAACCACACCTTTGTCTAAACTGCTGAGCTCTTCCAGCACTTTGCCTTTTATCCATTTATTTATCTATCCATTTATTTATTTATTTATTTATTGCACACTTTTGACATCCTTTGGGCCGTTAATGGGACCTCAATCATTTTCACTCAGCTAACGAGCCACTGTGAGCGCTTTAATTGTAATGCTTTTGGGGAAGATTAAACAACCCTCAAGACTGACTCAGAGCTTCATTAACTAGACTGAATATTGTACTGCTTCCAAATGAGAATTAGAGCCGAGAGATTACATTTCAAAATTAGCATACTGGTTGCATCAAACCAAATCTTTCCATTATAGCCCTGACAAAAAAGTCAGACCACGCTGCCTCTGCTAATTATGCAAACGTTCCATTCAAAAACATTCGTGAACAGCATAATGACGCACTGTGTTCTGAGAAAGACTATTATGATAAGCTTTCATTACCAAAAACTGACATCATGCAAAATCCCAAGATTTACAAAATAAATATATATTTATTCTCACTCAAACACTCATTTGCAGTCCGATGTTTATACAATCCTCAACTTTCCCCCTTGACCACTGCAAATGCCAAACAGATCCCGGTTTTAAGATGTACACTTGAAACCCAAAATATCTATTTAGTCTTCTCTATAGACTAGGGAAAGAGTGAAGACAAAGAAATGCAATCACAATCGTTTTTCCAACAAAATCTGTTAATTTACGAAAAACGCAGACGCTGACAATCTGAAATAAAACAGAAAAACGTTGGAAAATCCCAGCGGGTCAATCAGCATCTGTGGCAATGCTGCCTCATGCCAGTCTGTTGCTGCAACGTGAGAGTGAAAATTCAGACTTATTCCAAATCATATTCATTACTTTAAGAACATGAATGTGAAATTGAAATGTGGGACAGATGCGTTGGCTGATAGAATACTTAGATAATGTAATGAGACATCAAATGTTCATGCCTTTTTCATTTTTCTGGTATCCGAGTGTTGCCGTCAAGGGCACCTTTTATTATCAGAATACAATTGCCTGGAGTAGATGATGGTGACGATACACTTTCCTGAATTGCCTCAACCCTTTTGATCAAGATACTCCCACAATGCCACTGAGCAGGGAATTATGGAATTTAGACCCAGCAAGGGCGAAGCAACATATTTCCAGGTCAGGATGGGGCGCCACTTGGAGGAGAACCTCCAGTGATGTTCCTTTGCATCCACTGCTCTTGCTCTTCCGGATGGTGGAGGTTACGGGGTTGGGAGTTGATGTTCTCTTGGAGTAGTTTTAGTTTTAAAGATACAGTGCGGAAACAGTCCCTTCAGCCCACCAACCCCGACCAGCTATCCCCATACACGAGTACTACCGTACACATTAGGGACAACTTAAATCTTTACCCAAGCCAATTAACCTACAAACCTGTACGTCTTTAGAATGTGGGAGGAAACCGCAGCACCCGGAGAAAATCCACGCAGTCACGGGGAGAATGTAAAACTCCATACAGACAGCACCCGTAGTCAGGTTCGAACCCGGATCTCTGGCGCTGTAAGGTAGTAACTCTATCACTGCGCCACCATGCCACCCCCAAGTAGTCTTGTCGAATAATGGCAGTGCATTGAGAAGGCCCTACACACATTGACCCTTGTCACACCAAAGCTGCAGTGGGTGCCATCAAGGTGCCTACTGTATCCTGGAAGATGCCAAGCTGCTGGAACATTGAGAGCTGCACTCATTCAGGCTGATGAAGAGTATTCTGTCGCATACCTGAATTGGGTTATGAGGAAGGGATTAGGGTGTCAGGTGGCACGTCATTTGCCCCAAGATATCCAGTTTCACATCTGTTCTGGTGGACACAGCACGTGTGTGGCTCGTTGAGATTTGTTTCAGTAGCGAGCCAGTGGATAATGATGGAGGGAGATTTGCCAATGGTCATGACACTAAATATTGGGCTCAAGTGGCTAGATTTTCTTGTTGGAGGTGGCCCTTGTCCGATACTGGTGGTGCAAAATATTACTTGCTCTATATCTGCCCACGCCTCAATGTTGTCCATAACTTCCTGTATTTATCACAGATGACCAACATTCTTCAATCAGTACATAGCCCCACCTCTGACCTTGTGATAGAACACTCATTTTTCAAGCAGACAAAAATGGTTGGGGTTATACTGCTCTGAGGAACTTCTGCAACAATGTCCCAAGGTTGAGACGGTTGATTAATATTTTGCACTCCGTATGTTCCCCTTTGGTCTATCTATTGTAATCAAGTTTGAGTTGATTGTATTTATGTATGGTACTATCTGATCTCGTTGGATAGCATATAAAATAAACCTTTTCACTGTATCACAGGACACATGACAATAAACCTAAATAACTTTCTTTGTGCAAGGTACGACTCCAACCATCAGACAAAAATGTTCTTCCTTTGTTATTCATTGACAATAATGATCACTGGTCAAAATGAAGTAACACTTGGTCAAACACCTCATTGATGTCAAGGGCAGTCAATCTCTCCTTACTTCTAGAATTCTGCTCTTAGATCAAATTGACTACAAAGCCATGATGAGACCTGAAATTAAATAGTCCTGACAAAACCCAAACTGGACATCAGTGAGCCAGTTATTGTTGAATAACTGCCACTTGAAACCACTGTGGACAACATGTTCCATCACTTTGTTTGAAAACAGACCTATTAGGCAGCAATTAGATAGACTGTATTTCTCATTATTAGTGAATGCTTCATACCCAAGCCATTTTCCACATTCTGGGGAAGATGTCAGTCTTGCATCTGTGCCAGAATAGCTTGGCTAAAGGCACAGCGAGTTTGATAGTGCAAGTGTTTTAGTACTCCTGCCAGAATATTTTTTGTAATCTCACAGCCTTTGCTGTATCCAGCATTTTCTGCAGTTTCTTGATTTTACATGGACCATAAGACATAGAAGTGGAATTATTTCCTTCAGCCCATTGAGTCTGCTCTGCCATTCGATCATGGTTGATTTATTTTTCACCCTTAACTGCATTCTGCCTTCTCCCCATAACTTTTGATGCACATACTAACCCAGAATCTTGGTTTCTTGGTTTCCTGGTCCTCCAAAATATTCCAAATGGAACTTAAACTGGAGGTGTCAATCTCAACTTTAAAATTACCTAATAACAGGGCTGCCGAAGGGCCTGTTTTCACACTGTATCACTCTATGACTACATTATACCTCCACCATGCATGAATGCTTCAAAATAAAGTGATTGTTTTATTGCCATATACTCAAGCATAGAAACATAGAAAATAGGTGCAGGAATAGGCCATTCGGCCCTTCGAGCCAGCACTGCGATTCAATATGATCATAGGTATTCATCTAAAATCAGTACCTCTTTCCAGGTTTTTTCCCCATATCCCTTGATTTCATTAGCCCCAAGATCTAAATGTAACTCTCTTAAAAACATCCAGTGAATTGGCCTGCACTGCCTTCTGTGGCAGAGAATTCCACAGATTCACAACTCTCTGCGTGAAGAAAGTTTGTCCTCATCTCAGTCCAAACTGGCCTACCCTTTATTCTTAAACTGTGACCCCTGGTTCTGGACTCCCCCAACATCGGGAACATTTTTCCTGCAGTTACAGTAAGTGAAAATCTAGCAGGCAAGCAGGATGCTTTCACCAACCACCCCCATTTGAAGTCCACTATCTTCCATCGTTTCTACCCAGTGCTTGGTACTTACTTCCAGCAGCCATTGGTTGTCCTCCAGGATGCACCGAGCCGCAGCCTGATCCATACTGGTTACCTGGGCGAATTTGGCACAGAGACTCTCACGGCAGCGGCGCAGCGCTTCCAACGGCCCGGGACTCTTGCACTGAGACCGCTCCATGGCTGGAGTTGCAGTGAGCGACTCGCCAGCCCAGCAAACACTCGCCATCCCCGCTCCCCGTCCGCACCTGTCCCCACCGCTGCTTCTACTTCCAACTCCCGTGGCAGTTGATATTAGTTTTGAAATTTTCGTTGATCACAGAATTTCTCAGGACAGAGCGAGAGAAATTTGTGATCAGCGTGAGAATTTGGCAAAATGCGTGATTCTCACGCTCAATGCATGGGAGTTGGCAACCCCTATATCCCCCTATCTTCCCCCCACTCTCTCTCCCCTCTCACTCTCCCCCCTTCCGCTCTCTCCTCTCACCCCCTCCCCTCCCTCTCTCTCTGCTCTCTCTCTCTTCCCTGTCCCCCCCTCTCCCTCTCCCTCCCCTTCCCTCTCTTCTCTCTCCCCCTCTCTCTACCCCTCTCCCCACTCTCTCGCCTACTCTCTTCTCTCTACCCTCCCCCTCTCTCCTCTCTCTTTCCCCAAACTCTCTCTCCCCCCCTCTCCCTTTCTCCCTCCTTCTCTATCTCCCCTCTCTCCCTCTCCCCCTCTTGCTCTCTCCACACACTCTCTACCCTCTCTCTCTCTCCCCCATCTCTCCCCCTTCCCCCACTCTCCCTCTTGCTCTCTCTACCCTCTCTCCCTCTTTGCCCCTCTCTCCCTCTTCCCCCGTTTCTCTCTTTCCTCTCTCCCTCTTCCCCCTCTCTCTCCCCCCTCTTTCCTCCCCTCTCCACTCTCTCTTCCCCCACTCTCTCCTCTTCTCTCCTCCTCTCTCTCCATCCCCTCTCTCTCTTCCCCCTCTCCCCATTCGTCTCACCCCCTCTCTCTGTCTCCTTTCCCTCTCTCTCTCCTCCTCCCTTTGAGAGTCTCTGTCCCTTCGGAACAGAGACTCTCACGGCAGCGGCGTAACGCTTCCGATGCCTCAGACGGCCCGGGACTCTTGCACTGAAGCTGCTCCATGGCCGGAGCTGCAGCGAGCCACTCGCCAGCCCCGCAAACACTCGCCAGCCCCGGCTTCCCGCATCTGTCCCCACCCGCTACTTCCATCCCTCCCTCAGCCCCGGCTCTCCAACACCCGCGGCCCATGCAGTTTATATGAGTTTTCGTTGATCACAGAATTTCTCACGACAGAGCGTGAGAAATTTGTGATCAGCGTGAGTGCGTGAGAATTTGCCCTAATGCGTTATTCTCACGCTCAAAGCACGAGAGTTGGCAGCCCTGCCTAATAACTTGGCCTCCACAGCAGTCTGTGGCAATAAACTCCACAGATTCACCATCCTCTAACGAAAGAAAGTCCTCATCATTTCCATTCTAAAAGATACATCCTATTATTCTGAGTCTGCGTCCTCTGTTCCATGACTCTCCCACCACTGGAAACATCTTCTCCACTTCCACTCTGTCTAGGCCTTTCAATGTTTGATAGATTTCAATGAGATCCTTAAAAACACCAGCGACTATCAGCCCAGAGCCATCAAACGCTTCTCATGTTAACCCAATTATTCCTGGGATTATTCTCTTAAATCACCTCTGCACCCATTCCAACACCAGAGCATCCTTCCTTGGAGATGCCGTCCTAAACGGCTCCCAATTTTCTAAATGTGGCTTGACCAGCGTCTTATAAAGCCTCAGCATTACATCCTTGCATGGAGTGAATTCCCTTGGCTGATGACTGTTTTTTCCCCAATGGTGGGGATCCCAGGAGTAAGTCAAGAAAGATCATCCACTTGGCACTTGAATCTGAGCATGGGTGCAAACGCTTCAGATTCACCATCTTCAGCACTCAAGCTATGCCTTGCCCTCATTGTGGATATGAATGTCCTTCCCCTGCAGTTTAGTAGTTTAATTGTCTACCACGATTCACACAGCTGAATGTGGCAGGACTTCACAGTGTAGATCTGCTCTATTGGTAGTGGGATTGCTGAGCTCCATTTCATGCTAGTATTGCTATTTAGCAAACATGTGGTCCTGTGTTATGTCATTCTCAAATCTGATGGTATGATAATAACAATCCAATGCTTTCATGGCCATTACTAAAAACAATCTGTTTTTTATTTTTATTGATCCACATTATAAATTCTGCAGTGGCCAAGGTGGTATTTGAACCGACTGCTGAATCGGCCTCTGGGTCATTCCATTACAAAATTGGACTGGATATTTCCAGCGTTTATATGCATTTATAGGCTCATTCTGCCAACATCTGGAGTCCTTATTGATCAGCTTCAGGGCAACTGTAATAATATGTTAAAACTGGCAGAGGACTTTCCAGTATTTGGCTGCTGCCATACATGTGCAATGATGTGACACACCATAACTGGAGGCAACAGGACAACCATGACATTGTTCAGGGTGGATTCGCGACCTCGTTGCAAGAGTCAAAGACATGCTCATCTCATTGGAAGAGACTACTCCCACGAACTTCAAAAGATACCACTTCCTACAAGGAATTCTCCGATAGACAATTTACAAGCTCAGGATTTCTCATTTGTCACTCAAACAGGTTAAAAGCTGAGGTACGGTGGACCTTAAGTCACACTGGTGAGGCTGAACTGCTTAAAGTCATGGTCACAATGTCCTTGCTACAGTTTCTTTCCCAATGAACTTGGATGTAATCCATCTCAAACTCACTATTGAATCAAGAAAATTAGAGCCCATGAATAAATTACTTCAGAAACTTTGATCTCAGGGAGGACCAGATGCACCTTGAGAGCTACTGGCATTCCACAAGGACAGGTAGTCACTGACTGAACCTGAGATCTTTACCACTCTTCCACTCTGCAGGTGGCTGCAAATCAACAGAATAAGGGGGAGGTACAGCTAGACCTGGGTGTCCTTGTACACCAGTCACTGAAAGTTGGCGTGCAGGTACAGCAGGCAGTGAAGAAAGCTAATGGAATGTTGGCCTGCATAACAAGAGGACTTCAGTATAGGAGTAGAGAGGTTCTCTGCAGTTGTATAGGGCTCTGGTGAGACCACATCTGGAGTATTGTGTACAGTTTTGGTCTCCTAATTTGAGGAAGGGCATCCTTGTGATTGAGGCAGTGCAGCGTAGGTTCACAAGATTGATCCCTGGGATGGCAGGACTGTCATATAAGGAAAGATTGAAAAGACTAGGCTTGTATTCACTGGAGTTTAGTAGGATGAGGGGGATATTATAGAGACGTATAAAATTATAAAAGGAGTGGACAAGCTAGATGCAGGAAAAATGTTCCCAAATGTTGGGAGAGTCCAGAACCATGGGCCACAGTCTTAAAATAAAGGGGAGGCCATTTAAAACTGGTGAGAAAAAACACATTTTCACCCAGAGAGTTGTGAATTTGTGGAATTCCCTGTCACAGAGGGCAGTGGAGGCCAAATCACTGGATGGATTTAAGAGAGTGTTAGATAGAGCTCTAGGGGCTAGTGGAGTCAAGGGATATGGGGAGAAGGCAGGCACGGGTTATTGATAGGAGACGAACTGCCATGATCACAATGAATGGCGTTGATGGCTCGAAGAGCCGAATGGCCTCCTCCTGCACCTATTTTCTATGTTTCTATGCTTAGGTCTCAGAATTCATTTTCCTCCACTTTCCACTAATGTGGTTAGTAGAATCAAATGCTAAGGTAGGAGAACAGCTATTGCAATGCGTTGTTATATTAACAACAAACAAATCTAAAGCAATTCACACATCAATTACTGATGTTCTTGCAGCCCGATAGTTACACTCATGGAGTATTCAGTTTCCTGGTTAGGAGTCAGAGGCTGTTGTTCAGACTTGTATTTCCTCAGGGGAATTAGTTTTGCCAGAAATGTTTAGGTTTGGAGTAGGAAGAACAATACAATCAAGAACACCTCCCAAAAATTGACTCAGTTTTGTTTGTAAATCTTAAAATTTGTCTGGCATTTCCCTTGTAACATCCAAAACAAATAAACTGCAGTAGATTATTGGTACTTGATAGTAGAAAGCTTGACAAGTTATCAAATGGAGTAATGGTAACTTAGTCCTTTAACACCGGAAAATGATCGTAAAAAGCTTTTATACTATTACCTTTATTACAAAGCTGGTTGGCCTTGACAAAGGTGTATTAAACAATTAGGCAACGTTTTGGGTCGAAACCCTTGCATAAGGGTTGCCTATTTCCTTCACTCCATAGATGCTGCCTCACCCGCTGAGTTTCTCCAGCATTTTTGTCTACCTTTGATTTTCTAGCATCTGCAGTTCCTTCTTAATCATGTATTAAACAATTGCTGTGTAACAGACCAATGGACTGACCTCAAACCAAAAAATTCAGTAGCACACAAAGCCATAAGCTGCATACAAGACTGAAGCAACCTGGTACAGTAAAACCTCAACAACCTGTTACCGGCGATTCAGAAATCCTGAAGGCTCAGCTCTGGCTCTCTTCCCACCCGCAGTGGGCCTGGTTCCTGCATTCGCTTTATATTGACTAGTGATGCTTCACAGGCTTCTGTTAAACTGTTCACTGGGAAATTACAATATTGCGCAACATCCAAAAAAAGAAGCAAATTTAAAATGTGTCAGTATATCAATAGGAATATCATTCAATATTCCTAGAACCTTGCTAGTCTGGTACGAAAGTTCTGAGCATGCCAGATTATTGGAATTCTGCTGTACCAGGCACACAGTCTTTCAATAAGCATGCCACCATTGCCGAATATGCAACAACAACAAACAATCCATTGACTGCCTCCTCAGCCTCCTGTGGCAATGAATCCCATAGAGTCACCACACCTCGGGCTTCAGTTCAGAAGGATTGTAATGCTGAGCCCCAACATTTGAAGTGGGTGGGATGGGGAAAGAGTTGATGGTTGTGCAGTAAGCAGACATGATGTACGAGGCATCAGTGGTAATGGGGCCAGTGGTTAAGTTGGAGGCAAGCCCAATCAACAATTGTATTGAGTTTGCTGCTGATCAGAAGGTTTGGCAGGTGGATTATGTCAATTGTTCACAGAAGGAGATCCCAATATTTAGGACACTGACATAAAGTTCACTGGGACATGCTCAGGGAGACCACCTTTAAGTGTGTGCCATGCGTAGATATTTGAAGTTTAATGAAGTTTAATGAACTGTTCATCAAGCGTTCCTTGTCCATTGCTTGGGTCTTCCGTGTGCATTGACATCTCACACATAGATCTGGAACGAAAATGACAGACTGTCTAGACCCAGCTCCTCAATTTATATTTTGTGATATATTTTCTTGGCAAAGAAATGTAATTCACCAAACCCTCACAGCCGCCTGCTGGGCCGGTTCTGGATGGGCTTACATTCAGTTAGTGAAGTGAACAGAGTTGTTTTGAGTTCATTCAGGACAATAGAAAAAGGCGCAACAATTGTTGACTTCCATGTTAAAGGACGACAACCTTCCCAGAGAGCAAGGCATGGATGCCCAAGAAAAGGGTTAAGGTATTGCCGCAATAAAATTGCTCTCCTTGTTGGAATCTCGGCTAAGTGCGAGTGAGCAAACGTCAAATGCAAAATTGCTCTCAGCAAATGCCTTCCATATATAAGAAAATAAAACAGGAAATGGTAGTCACCATTTTATTAACGTGCATTAAATATTTAAGAATGAAATGCCAAAAGGTCAAAATCTGAAAATATGGGAAATAATTAAAAAATCTTGCCACCACAGCAGCTGTACATTCTATTCATTGGAGGAATGAAATTTAAGCCCTGTCAATGGAGCACTAAATTACCAATACATTTAGAGGCAATTTAAACCCTACACATGCTTCATACAATCTGCAATGGCATCCTAACATGCACTGCATGCCATGCATTGCCATTGTACACTCCTCAGCATCTCCATGTGTAAGCACACCAAATGCAAGAAGCAAATGTCAGAAAGTGGGAAAGTAAATAGGATTAGTCAGTCCTATAATTATCAGCCAAACAGCCACCCTCGCCATTATTTTAATAGTTACCGCACAAAAACATTCAAAGAAAGGTTTTCAAACAAATTTCTTCTGGTTTGCTGGCAGCAATGTGTAAACGATTAGACATGATTCTTGGGAGTCTCTGTGACAATGGGAGAGGAGTAACATCAAACGTCTATATCATTTTATATAAATCAACAACAAAACTGCTACCATTTATATATATCAAATGTATTTTTTCCGTCATTTCAGCAAAATAATTGTCTGCGGTCATTAAATTGTTCAGTGTTAAGAAACTCCATTTAATTTTACCTACTCATTTACCGATCAGCGGTAGGTCAGTCTTTGAAATTTACAAATTCCAAATAACAGCACAGTAATGGCATGTAGTGAACCAATCAGTAAACTAAACAGGTTAATTTAAAGATTTTTCTTTGACATTTTGGAAAAAAACGATAAAGGATGCATTACTTCATTGTTCCTATGAAGTGAAATTGGTGTCTAAAATCAGTAACCCAGAGATTCATAGACACTGAACCCTTGCTATAAAAGGGTATAACATTGCACAGAATAACTACAAAATGTTCTAAATATTAAATAGCTCAGGCTGTAATTGTGCAGGGTGAATAATAATAATTTGTTTTCAAGCTTATTAGCCTTTAATATTTCCAACACATTGTTTTCATTACAGACTATGACAGACAACTACAGCATTTTGCAACTGGTCCAAGTGACAGACAGGGTGAACACGTGTTCCACACATGGTGCTTTCCCCACCTCTTATTAAATTCAAAACAGCTTCACTAACATACTGCCAGACGAGATACAGCACAAACACAACCTTATTGCAAGAATGAGGAGGAAACTCAATTCTTATAAATGCAGTTCATACTCTTTGTTCATGCTGCACCGCATTCTTCACTAGAAAACACATTGCACTGCAGTACCTAGCTTGCAGTCTGAAAATAAATAAACCACAAATTTGAGACCCAAGATATAATTAAGAAACAGAGCTATGGGGACAGAAATAAAATGTTTTGACAGCAGTCTTGCAAGCAAAATTATAAATTAACTGAATAAAATAAATGCGGATAAATATATTTAATTTAAAATTACCCTATTAAATGTGCTGTTTGTGTCATCCAAGTACGTGAATGGTAAATGCAATGATATACGACTCCAGCCCACAAAATGGATTAGAGGGCGGCACAGTTGCGCAGTGGTAGAGTTGCTGCCTTACAGCACCAAAGACCTGGACTTGATCCTGAGTACAGGTTCTGTCTCCACGGAGTTTATATATTCTCCCCGTGACCTGCGTGGGTTATCTCCGGGAGCTCTGGTTTCCTCCCACACTACAAAGACATACAGGTTTGTAGGTTAATTTTGGTAATTTGCAAGTTGGATAGTGTAGCATAATGTTAATGTGCCGGAATCACTGGGCCTGCTTCTGCGCTGTTTAGGAATTAGGATGAAGGTTTAATGGAACAGTCCAACAGTGTTCAGCATTTTAAATAAGTGAAAAGTCTTGCTGGGAAAGGAAGAGCTCACAATTATAGAGATGTAGATACAGCTGCTGTGGAGAAGCCACAATATACATGTAATCCTCCAGGCCTATCCTGTGAAAGGAAACACGGTCACCAGTTAAACAACAGAAAGAATGAAAACTGAGCCAAAGGGCAACCATGCAGAGCTCTGAGCAGCTACAAGACATCCAAGTTACTGAAATGTTTGAATCCACTAATTTAGAAACATACATCTGGGTGGTGTGTCTGAATGTGGCAGCTCACAGTGAAACAGAATCCACGTACAAATAGAGACCAGAAATAGGTGGTGTAACAAATGCAAAATCATCAATCTCATGCTAAAATTTACTATGGGCACATAAAATGATTATGAAAACTGAAAGCATGAAAAAAAACATAAAAGGAAAACGCTATGAAACAACGCAATAACCTGCTGATAGAGTACAGAGATGGAAAAGTTCAGCCAAGTGGGAAGAACAAAGTCAGAGCGCACATAAATGGAAGGGAGATTATCTGCAGTCCAAGTGAGAAGTAGAAGTCAGAGGCGAACATTTTTTCTCAGTAAATCCACAAGATGGTAAAACACCTGCATGTTTTGAGGATTTTGAATATTACTTCAATATTGAACCCCATGTAAAAACCTATAATTCACATGCCCTTCTCTACTAATGGAAAGTACCAATTGAGTTAGCAACAAAGGATAAAAAAAATTGAACCCCCAAAGTATGGAGCAGAGGGGTATTATCTAAAGTCACAAAAGCTATTAAATATGAGAAAAGCCAAATAAAGAGCAAAGAACACAGTGGTTTGACTCAAAAGACATAAATTAATTGATCAAGAGGCACAACTACCCAATGTCAACTCTGGAAGAAATCATGTTGGGTGCAATGCCAGGAATGTGTACGGAATGTGAAGTTTGGGGACAACATTCAACACATCACTTTGAATAACAACGGGTTCCTTTTGGCCTTGGAGTAAGCCAGGCCAAGTTACAGTTAAAAGGTACATAAGATTTGGGAGGGTACAAGAGAGAAATTGCATAACATCTGATATCTAGATCAATGGACAAAGAACATGGTGATGGAACAACGAGAAAGCCTGAACATGGGCTGAATGCATCATAAAGGAAAAGGACTGCCAGTTCTTCAGAGAAGTATACACACCAGACAGAATTAAGCCAAGCCCAGAAAAAGTCAATTGCTAGGATTAAAGTACAAGAAATAACTGATAAGCTTTCTGGGGCTTATCCAATACACAAGTTCCTTCTTTCCTCATGTTCGAACATATGGTGAACCAGAGCGAAATATTGAAGGAAGCATCGAATGTCTTAATTCTTTGAAATGAGTTTTAATAATCTTGAGGCCGTGCTCATCAAGATAAGACTGTTACTCCAAAAGACACAACATTTTGTAGTGAGAGCCCTCAATTATAGTTTATGTTTTAACAAGTGTGAAGTATTGTACTTTGGTAGGTCAAACCCAGGCAGGACTTACACAGAAACTGTCAAAACCCTGGCGAGAGTGCTTCAGAACAGAGTACAAGTGCACAGTTCCCTTAAAAGTTACGAGTCGTGTGGAAGGTGTGGTAAAGGCGGCATTTGCTGCCTTCCCCCACAGTGGGAACCATTGTGGGGGGATGTTTATATGTTGTTAAATTCTCTAATGTTGTGTCTTATCTTTATTCGTGTGCTGCATTGGCAAGTCAAATTTCACGACACCATTTGGTGTATGTGATAATAAATGTCCTTTGTATCCTTTGTATTTGGCAGCTGAACACCATTGCAGCTGAACAAGGCATAGGTGAGACCACACTTGGTGTATTGTGTGCAGTTCTGGTAGCCCAGCTAGAGGTAGGATGTCAGTAAGTTAGAAAGGGTTCATAAGAGATTTACCAGAATGTTATGCTGGCTTGAGTTTACAGGGAACGAATGGATAGGTTGGGACTTTTACTTTGGATTATGGGAGGGTGACCTTATTGAGGTGGACAAGATCAAGAGAGGCATGGATAAAGTTAACATTCAGTATTTAAACTAGGGTAGAGGAGTCAAAAACTGGAGGCTCTAGGCTGGATTGAGAGGGGAGAGATTTAAGGAGGACCTCAATAGGTAACTTAATCACTCAATCGTATTCCATATTTGGAATAAGCTGCCAGAGGAACTGGATACAATTATGACTTTGAGAAGACATTTGAACAGTATGGGTTTAGAGATCCATGGGCCAAATGCACTCAAATGGGACTTGCCCAGTATGCCAACTTGGCTGGCATAGAGGAGGTGGGCTGAAGGGCTTGTTTCTGTGCCCTATGAATTGAAGGTCTGAGAGCAGTTTGATTACAAGATGGCAGGTTGAAGCACTCACATCAGCAGGAACAAGATACACCAACATAGAAAGAGAGCTTTCAGCAATCAGATATGTCAAGACGTTCCACACCAACTGCTGAACCAAAAGCCACTAAAAGAATCTGAAGAGGCGAGTGCCAAGGCAATTAGCACTTCGACTTGTGATCTATACAAGGAAGACAAAATAAAAACAAACTGTACAAAAAGATGTACTCCCTTATCCATATACCATAAGAGAAGCAATATCTAGGCATAAAGATACATCTTCTAGTAAATGAAATGCCAACATACAGAATAAGATCAACGTAAGCAAGTAGTTCAGGAATGGCCTGAATATGACACAATTACAGCCAGAAGAGATGCAATGGCTTGGAGATGACAAGATGTTAGACTGGCTAGTTTCAGAATGATCATACCAAAACAATACAAGATGAAGCACTCTGTAAGATGCAAGAAAGCCCATGGATGTCAGGAAACACAAGCTGAGGGTTATATCAGTCATGTACTGAGAGGAATCTAGAGAGAGTAGCATTGGCAGTATAATGACACCAGAGGTACAGCAATACACAGAAAGACGGCAACAACAGACTCTGAGCAGATTTGTACATTTCCCAACAAGAACAGCAGCACATAGCTTCAGTCAACTTCTCAGTCATCAGCAGAATGAAAGACTCGAGAACCACAACTAATACCACAGCAGTTCAAACCCAATTTGCAAAACAAAAGATTACTGATGTTGAACAATGGAAACTAGTCACTGCGAGCAAATTTAGAGAGTTTTGCAGAGTAGTACGAGTTACGGTTGTGACCTCGTACTCAATCAGCTGGTATTGAAAGAATGAGGTAAAGGTGGGTAGAATTATGACATTTAAAAACACTTGGTAGACACAAAACGCTGGAGTAACTCAGCGGAACAGAGAGCATCTATGGAGGGACGGAATTGGGGACTTATTCTTAAACTATGGCCCATGCTTCTGGACTCCTCCAACATTGGGAACATGTTTCCTGCCTCTAGCATGTCCAAACCTTTAATAATCTTATATGTTTCAATAAGCTGAGAGAATGGAGCAGCTGGGCTTGTATACTCTGGAATTTAGAAGGATGAGAGGATATCTTATTGAAACATCCGCCATCCAGGGAATTAACCTCGTTAGCCTACGCTGCACTCCCTTAATGGCCAGAATGTCCTTCCTCAAGTTTGGAGACCAAAACTGCACACAATACTCCAGGTGTGCTCACTAGTGTCCTGTACAATTGCAGGAGGACCTCTTTGCTCCTATACTCAACTCCTCTTGTTATGAAGGCCTACATGCCATTCGCAGGGCTGCCAACATTGGGTGAGAGTTGAGTGTGAGAAATTGCGAGGGAGCGTAGCGACCGAGGGGGGGAGGGTGTGGGAGGGGGTGTTCCTCCTCCCATAGTAGACTCCGGAGGCGGCACTCACCCGGTCCGCTCCTGGCTCCGGGCCGGGGTTAAAACTCCATGGGGTGTGGACAGAGCGGTCGACGGACATAGAGTCGCCGGAGGTGAGGGTGAGAGGTGTGTGCCGTGCCTCAGGGGGGAAGGGGGAGGGGGGGTTGTTGCTGGGACCACTCCCGTCGTGTCTCACCTATCACACCATCTGCATGGGAGAATCTAAACTACTTTTCTTTCCCCCAAAATCATCCCACAGGTCGGTAGTTTGATAGCCCTGCTTTAAACCAATCCTCTCTAGTGCTTTAATCACGTATCCTGGGGAAAAAGACTATGCATTCACCTGATATTCCCCGCATGGTTTTTACTCACCTCTAAAACAATTTTTGCTTTATTTTGAACTTTCAGCACCCGCAGATATTTGAGCGTGAGAAATTTTGTGATCAGCGTGACAGCATGAGAATTTTGTGAAATGCGTGAGTCTCACGCTCAATGCGTGAGAGTTGGCAGTCCTGCTAATAATGCAAACATTTTATACAAGTTCCAATTGTTTGGACAAAAATCACTTATTACTGCTTTATAACAGTTAAGTTACTTTAAGACCATTTCAGAAATGATGGCACTCAACAATCAACTAACAAATTAAAGCAAACTAAAAAGAAATAACATGTTCCCTTTCCTGACTCGACCTCATAAGTACTTTAACGCTGTTAACAGAGCAAAGGGATATTAATCTCAAGAATCAAAATGGGGAAAGTGGGGGCAATTTTGCTTAAATGGTCATTCTAAGCCCATTCAGATCTTCATAGAGTCAGAGTTATACAACATGTACGTGGCTGGCCCAATTTGTCCATAATGATCAAGTTGACATTCTGTGTGCCCAAGGACTGGCTGCCGTTCCCAGATCAGCTCGCGTCCCAGGGACTGGCTGCAGTTCTCAGGTAGGCTCGCCTGCCCCGACCCTGCGAAAACGAATTGAAAAAAAACGTGGTTTATCGGGTTACGGGCCAAATTCAGCCCGTGTGCCGTAGGTTCCCGAACCCTGTCCTAGATGTTTGGCCTCATTGTGGTGTCGCGCTTCCCCAGACTGCACAGATCGTTGTGATATGGCGCAAAAAGACAAACTGTGCAGGGACTGAAAACAGCGTGAGAATTCTGTCATCAGCGTGAGAATTGGCTGAAATGCGTGACTCTCACGCTCAAAGCGTGAGAGTTGGCAGCCCTGTCTAAGGCCAGGATGTGACAACAGACGCACAGGGAGACACATACACAAAGGAAGACACACACACACACACAGGGAGACAGACAGACACACGGGGACACACAAACACACACACACAGGGAGACAAACACAGGGAGACACGCACACACTGGGAGACACGCACACGGGGAGACACACACACACAAGGAGACACACACAGGGAGGCACACACACACTGGGAGACACGCACACGGGGAGACACACACACACAAGGAGACACACACAGGGAGGCACACACACACAAGTAGACACACACAGGGAAACAGACACACACACACACACACCTTTCCTCCCCTCCCTCTTTCCTCCCTCCTCCCCTCCATCCCCTCCCTCTCTTTCCTCCCCTCCCTCTCTTTCCTCACACTCCCTCTTTTTCCTCACGCTTCCTCTTTCTCCCCTTTCTACATTCCCTCCTCGTCTCTCTTTTCCTCCATCCCTCCCCTTTTTTCTTTCTCTTTCTCTCTCTTTCTCCCCTCCCTCTTTCCCCGGCCGCCCAATGGGGAGTCTGGCGGGCACGGTGTAGCGTGGATTGGCGGCGCTGGCGCTGCCGTGTGAGTTGAAGGGCAGGAGGGAGGGAGGGAGCGAGGTTGCCGTGGCAGCCGGAAGCGCAGCGCTCGCAGACGGCGCACAAAAGCGCTGACACCCACTGCCCGGGACCGACGCGCTTCCCCAATCCGTGCAGATCGCTGTCATGTGGCGCAAAGATACAAACTGTGCAGCAAAGATCCTATAGCTCCGCTATAGGATCTTTGCTGTGCAGGGACTGAAGACAGCGTGAGAATTCTGTCTTCAGCGTGAGGGCGTGAGAATTCGCTGAAATGCGTGAGTGTCACACTCAAAGCGTGAGAGTTGGCAGCCCTACATTCGCTTTCTTCACTGCCTGCTGTACCTGCATGCTTACTTTCAGTGACTGATGAACAAGGACCCCCAGATTGTGTTGTACTTCCCCTTTTCCCAATTTGACACCATTTAGATTATAATCTGCCTTCCTGTTTTTGCCACCAAAGTGGATAACCTCACATTTATCCACATTAAACTGCATCTGCCATGCATCTGCCCACTCACCCAACCTGTCCAAGTTACCCTGCATCCCCATAGCATCCTCCTCACAGTTCACACTGCCACCCAGTTTTGTGTCACCTGCAAATTTGCTAATGTTACTTTTAATCCATCCAAATCAACGGGGTACTGACTTTGGATGATCAGCCATGATCATACTGAATGGCAGAGCTGGCTCAAAGAGCCAAATGGCTTACTGCTGCACCTATTTATCTACGTTTCTGCTCAGATACTCTACTATCACGGCACTATTGAAAAACCCCATTGTGCCAATATATTGTGTTATAAAGCACTAAAATGCAAGTTCTTCTCTGCAATTCTCCTCACACCAAAGTTGGCATTTCTATTTGGAGTAGCAAGTTTAAAAAAAAATTATGAGTTCAATACAAGAAACTGTTCAAGTCTGTGGACCAGAAAATCACTGTCAGTCTACCTTCTCAGTTAGGATAATGGATGCATTAACAGGACTGAGATTTAAAAAAAAAAAAAAATCAGAACATTCCATATTTCCCTTCCCTCAAATGATTTGTTTCAAGGGACATAAGGAAGCCCAGAGGTTGAATTACATTTTATCACATATGCTTAAAATCATTACACAATACCCTGTGTTCCCTAAAAATGCATCACAAATCAGATACCATGCATTAATAATTCAACTCTGAATAACCAGTTTCTTAAAAAAATATACTACTCTACACTGAAGATATTTTGTTCTATTCACATTACAAGTATTTGCTAACATTAGTTTTTGCAACAATATTCAGGTCATTCTCAACTTTTTGCAAAGATGCATTGTTCAAAAGCCATTGAGATGTTGTTACCCTGGAGATTTGGACACCACCACGAGTATGGAATAACTTCAAATGCTGACGAAGGAATGCATTAGTTAGTTTATTTTTTTTACAACCTTATTAACTTAAAGAACATCACTCAAAGCAATTTAAATCTTGATATAAACAGCGTCTTTCATCATAGCTGTGTCATTTACAAATAGTGCTATTTTCATGACTAATGTTTTTATTCCAAATCCTTCAGCAATGATGGAGTGGGGCAACTGACATTAACTTGGAGACAGCAGGTGCTGACCAGTAATGGGCCTGTCCCACTTAGGCGACTTTAAGCGACTGCAGCAGACTATGCGGTCGCCACATGTTCGCAGGTGGCTGCTGGGTAGTCGCCTTCATGGTCGTGAGGAGTTCCCGCATTCTCAGAACTAGTCGCGGCCTCATTCTGGTCGCCGCAAATTTTTCAACGTGTTGAAAAATTAGCGGCGACTAGAATGAAGCCGCCATGGAGAGTAGTGAGAATTCTCGTGCCGAAGGTTGGTTGCCAGGAGGTCGAAGGTTCTCGTAAGTTGTAGTCAGTGCTCACTGGTGAATTTCATTGGCTCATTGGGGGGGAAAAAAACGTAAGCAGTAGTTTTCAGAACCAAGGATAACCGATCGGTAATGTTAATGTCCGCCGAGCATCACAGCTGTGTATCTCTGGCTTCTTAAAAGTTGTCTCCACTCCTTCTTCCCCCTTCTCCTGCCTCTCTTCCTCCTCCCTCCCCTCCACTTTTAAAGGACTTAAACCCCTGTCCCACGGTACGAGTTCATTCCAAGAGTTCTCGCGAGTTTGCCAATTTCGAACTCGGAGATTTACGGTAATGGCCACTCGTCTGTGCTCGGGGCTCTCGTGGACATTTTTCATCATGTTGAAAAATCTTCACGAGTCTTCCCGAGTACCTGCCGTTATCGCTAAGAGACGTCCCCGAGCTCCGACGTACCCGCTACGCTCATTCTCCGTGCTTACCACGAGTTTGATTTTTTTTAAACTCGGGAGAGCTCTTGGAATGAACTCGTACCGTGGGACAGGGCGTTTACGTGAGCCCTCCCGTACACTGTGCTTTGACCGTCTTAATTACAGCGTCAACCTTCCAGTTCATCTGTATCTGTATCACATTTGATTTGCACCGTGTGAATTTAACTTAAACAGCGCAACCCCGCTTGCCCTGGCGCGCGCGTGTGTGTGTGTGTGTGTGTGTGTGTGTGTGTGTGCGCGTCTGTCTCTGGAGAAAAGTAATAGGTGACGTTTCGGCTCAAGACCCTTCTTCAGACAGTCAGGGGAAAGGGAAATGAGAGATACAGACGGTGATATAGAGATTATATAGTACAAATGAATGAAAGATATGCTAAAAAGTAACAATGACGGCTGCCCCAAGTCCTCTGGACCTCGTGTCTTCCTTCACAGTAAAAACAAATGAGAATTTCTCATGGTACATCTGTAGAGTGCAGACTTCTACCCAGAGTAGAGAATCAAGAACCAGGGGACATAGGTTTAAGGAGAGAGGGGAAGGATTTAATTAGAACCCAAGGGACAATTTTCATACAATGGTGGTGGGTATATGGAATGAGCTGCCAGAGAAGGTAGTTGAGGCAGGAACGAGAACAATATTTAAAAGACATATTTTACAGGGACAGGTATAGGGAAGGTTTGGAGGGCTATCGGCCAAACACATGCAGGTGGGACTAGCAGAGATGGGGCATCTTGGTCACCATGAACAAGTTGGGACAAAGGGCCTGTTTTTGTGCTTCATGACCGACTCTAAGTTGGTCACTGGAGACATTTCGAACTTGGGAGGCAGAAGAAAATATTCCAGAGGCTCTGGCTGAGATTTACACATCTTCACTGGCCACAAGTGATGTACCAGATGACTGGAGGATGGCAAATGTGGCCCCATCATTTCAAAACCAGCATCAGAAAAAAGCTTAGCAATTACAGACCAATAAGCCTAACATCAAGGAAGTTAGCAAAAATCATTCACAGCCGATGAACGTTTGCAGACAGTTCTACTGTACAACACAATAGTTGCATTCTTAAGAAATTGGGCATTACAGTAAATCATATTATTGAAAGAATTGAGTCAACAGGGGAAAAGAGATGAGGAACTATGTACGGGTATAGGAAGGAACTGCAGATGCTGGTTTATACTGAACAAAGAAAACGCTGGAGTAACTCAGTAAGACATGCAACATCGCTGAAGAGAAGAAACGGGTGACGTTTTGGGTCAAGACCCTTCATCAGACCCTCCAGGCTACATAGTTTCAGGCTCACAATAAAAAAAAAGTTATGTCTCCTGCAGAATTTCTAAAACAAATGTGCTTTTCAATAACAGGTTTATTCTTTACGGCAAGCTAAAAATACCAAAGTTTGTGTGTTACATTGTTTAACAGAATATCTTTGTACAAGTGCGGGTGCTTGTCAATTTTAATGACCACTACTCCAATGAAGTATCAACTGCGTTCTTGAAGAGATAATGGTGTCTTATTACAGCAGGGAGCTTACATAGACATGTTCTTCCCCTCTTCCCCACACCTTGACCCCCCCCCCTCCCCTCCCCGCCTCTCTCCCACCAATAGACAGTGTTTTTTGCTGCTTGTCAATTTCGAAAGTAATTTTAAGTGGTTCTCTAGGCTCCGAATGAAGCAGTTTTCCCCCATTCATCACTCATGTAACATCCAATTCGCTTTTATGGATGCACACGTTTTACCAGAAGTACTTATACCAGCACTCCCCAACTTGCGTAATAGGCAACGCGTAAATTTGCACTTACGTAAACATAGAAAATAGGTGCAGGAGTAGGCCATTCGGCCCTTCGAGCCAGCACCGCCATTCAATATGATCATGACTGATCATCCATATCCCTTGATTCTGTTAGCCCCAAGACCTAAATCTAACTCTCTCCTGAAAACGTCCAGTGAATTGCTCCCCACTGCCTTCTGTGGCAGAGAATTCCACAGGTTCACAACTCTCTGGGTGAAAAAAGTTTTTCCTCATCTCAGTCCTACAAGGCCTACCCCCTATTCTTAAACTGTGACCCCTGGTTCTTGACTCCCAAACATGGGGAACATTTCCCCTGCATCTAGCCTGTCCAATCCCTTAAGAAATGTATATGTTTGTATAAGATCCCCTCTCAACCTTGTAAACTCCAGTGAATACAACCCGTCAACGCTTTCTTTCATCATATGTCAATCCCACCATCCTGGGAATTAACCTGGTGAACCTATGCTGCACTCTCTCAATAGCAAAAATGGCCTTCCTCAAATTAGGAGACCAAAACTGCACTCAATTCTCCAGTGTGCTCTCACCAGGGCCCTGTACAACTGCAGTAGGACCTCCTTGCTCCTAAATTCAAATCCCCTCACAATGAAGGCCAACATGCCATTAGCTTTCTTCACTGCCTGCTATATCTGCATGCTTACTTTCAGTGACTGATGTACAAGCACACCCAGGTCTCGTTCCACCTCCCCATTTCCTAATCTGACAATAATAATCTGCCATCCTGCTCTTGCCACCAATATGGATAACCTGTACTCTGAGACAGTTCACACTGTCGACAACTTCAATAATCCTCATTTATAGAGGGTAAGAGGGGAAGAATATCATAACCTCACATTTATCCACATTATACAGCATCTGCCATGCATCTGCCCACTCACCCAACCTATCCAAGTTACCCTACAGCCTCATAGCATCCTCCTCACAGCTCACACTGCCACCCAGCTTTGTGCCATCTGTAAACAATTCTTTAAATCCACTGATGCCTGCGTGGACTCCGCGCCCAATAGTAAATTTATGCGTGCGCAGTAGCACGTCCGGTTCAGACCTGCATCACATCCGACTTACACAAGGGAACTTGCACAAGTCATGGAGCGTCTGTACTTGGAAAGGCAGAAACTAATCAGACATAGCTTTGTCAAGGTTAGATCTTGTCTGATCAATCTGATGGTTTTCTTTTTGAGGAGGTAACAAAGTGCAGTTACAAAGGTAATACAATAAATGTGGTTTACATGGACTTTCATAAAGTCTTTGACAAATTCCCATCGGAGCCTGGTCAAAAAGGTTAGGTTGCATGTGCCTCAGGGCAAGTTGACAAATAGGATCAAAAATTGGTTCAGCAATAGGAGACGGAAATTGATGGCAGATGGCTTCCCTTTTGTGACTTGTGATGTTTCAGAGGGATCAATGTTGGGACCCTAGACATTTGTAAACAGACCTGAACATTATGGACATGGATGCATGTACATGATCAGCAAGTTCCTGGTGGAATGAGGATTATTGAAGTTGTCGACAGTGTGAACTGTCTCAGGCTACAGAATGATATTAATATGGGCTAAGAAATGACAGGTAGTGTCCAGATAAATTTGAGGTGGTGTGTTTTGAGTGTAGTGAGGCTTGGATAAACATCATGAATGTTGAGGCGTGAGGGAGCATTGAGGAAGAGGGACCTTGCTGTAAAAGTCCAAAGATCTTTGAAGATGACATTGTTAAAGATATATGGGACACTAGCCTTCATTGGTCAGGGCAATGAGTACAAGAGCAAGGAGTTTTGCTCCAATTTTATAAAACATTGATCAGATCTCTGCTGGAATACACCATGCAGTTCTGTTACCACATAACAGGAATGTTGTGATAGCACAAAGGAGATTCACCAGGATTTTGCCTGTCTTTTAGTTACGTGGAGAGACTAGGTCTGTTTTCCCTGGAGCAGATGAAGTTAAGAGGGGCATTGTTGAGGTATATAAAATTATGAGGGGTATCACTGTAAAGCTGGAGTTTGATTTGATTTAAATTAAGTATAGTATTATCTGAATTGATTGATACAAAACTAAGCTTTTCATTGTACCTCAGTACATGTGACAATAACAAACCTAAATCCAGATACGTTAGCTGGCAGGAAACATTTCCCCTTAGGTGATGAATAAAACTGGAGGACATAGTGGAGATTGATGATGCATGTGAACCAATCACACATAAGCCAGCATCATGAGCAACGTTTTTTTGTTTCCTCTGGGTATGTGAGTATTCAGGAAAATGACAATAAAGATATACTGATACTGATACTGATCACTAACTCCACCCCACTATAACACTTATACTAACACTTGTTTCCGGCAATGCCAGTCTGAGCAGCCAGGATGCACTGATAACCAATCGTCCTTAGCGCTGTTAAGTTTCAGTGCTGATTAAAGATGTGTTTAAATCATACACTGTCTCGGGTGACTATTTACATGGTGTCAGAAGTGGGATATGAACCCAAGCCACCAATTGGAGACCAGATCGGGCATCTTGCGAATAACACCCCCATGTACAGGTAGATTTCACCGTCCTCGGTGTCGATCTCGTCTCCAGTAAGCAACTGCACACCCTGGCCACGCACACTGCCACTGACGATACGCTTCAAACCCTCTCTTCCATCATTAAAACAGGCTGGCTAGACAAACAATCCGACACGCCCACAGAGGTGCAGCCGTTCTTCTTGGTCCGTGATGAACTGGTGGTTCAGGATGGTGTTGTGGTCAAGGGTCACAAGGTAGTGATACCCTCATCGCTACGAGACGAATACTTCAAAGAGGCACACAGCGGTCACCCAGGAGCCGACTGCACACTGGCACGCGCTCGTGGTCTGTTCTACTGGCCGGGAATGGCCAAGTACATCCAGGACCGCATAGCCTCCTGCCCCACTTGCAACAACCTTGCGCCTCACCAGCAGCGGCAGCCCCTTCTGCAACAACCTCCACCAGCGCTGCCCTGGACGTCGCTGGCGGCAGACATTTTCGAATGGTGCGGAAAGCACTACCTCGTTCTGGTCGACTCTTTTTCTAACTGGTTTGAACTAGAACAGCTGACCTCCCTCACATCCGAGATGGTCATCAAGAAGCTGAAAAGACACTTCTCCGCCTATGGCGCTCCTGTCAGCATGAGAACCGACAACGGTCGGCAGTTCACCAGCCACATGTTCAAGCTTTTCACAGACCGATGGAACTTCCAGCACGTCACGAGTAGTCCCGAGTATCCACAGAGTAATGGACTCGCTGAACGCGCTGGCAGAAGTGCCAAGCACTTGTTGGAGGGAGCGCACATTTCAAAATCAGACGTCTATCTCGATCTCCTGAATCTCAGAAACATTGCCAGAGACGGTACCTTGGGATCGCCGGCACAGCGCCTAATGTCGAGGTTGACGAGGTCTCCGGTCCCCATCGCACAACAGCAGCTGGTCCCTCAGGTGCTGAATCCTGCCACTATCCAGAAACATCTCCAAGAGAAGCATGACAGCCAGAAACGGTCATACGACAGTTCCAGCAGACCACTCAAGCCTCTACTGCCGGGCCAGGTCGTCCGTCTACGAACTTCGACTGGACATTCCCGTCTGGGTCTGTTGTCAGCCTGACTAACAAGCCACGATCCTACATGGTGGACTGTGAGGGAGCGGTTTACTGGAGAAGTCGGCAACACCTGCTTGCTGTGAGGGAGCCCAACCCACCGCCTGCTGGTCCCTATGCTCTACCGCTCCAGTTCCAGACACCTTTTGCCATGTCCCCCACCCGTCCTCGCATGCCTTGCACCCCTCCTCGTCCCCCCACTAACCACGGGGCTTCACCTACCGCATGTTTCCCCTTTCGGGCACCACAAGCCTCTTTCGCGCCATTCTCGCCTCCAGTCTCTCCATCTCATCTCTCAGGAGAGGGAGGGGAGGGTTGGGTCCGCACGCGCTCGGGCCATGTTAGTAGATCACCAGACAGATATGGCGAGTATGTTTAACTCCATGGTATGGGTGCCCTTTCCACACTTAATCTTTATGGGGAAGGATGTAGATTGATGATGCATGTGAACCAATCACACATAAGCCAGCATCACTAACTCCACCCCACTATAACACTTATACTAACACTGGTTTCCGGCACCGCCGGTCTGAGCAGCCAGGATGCACTGATAACCCATCGTCCTTAACGCTGTTAAGTTTCAGTGCTGATTAAAGATGTGTTTAAATCATACACTGTCTCTGGTGCCTAGATTTAGGTTAAGGATTAAGAGATCTAGAGGGGATCAGAAGGGGAACTTTTTCACCCAGTTACAAGCACCTGGAATACAATGCCAGAGAGTGTGGTGGAAGCAGACTTGCTGACAGCATTTAAGTAGTGTCTAGCTAAGCACTTGGATTGCCTAGGTACTAAACCCAATGGGACAAATGCCAGAAGATGGGAATAATATCCACAGGCCAACATGGACTAAATGGCCTATTTCCTCACTTTATGATTCTCTGAACCTCGCTCTATGAACCTCGAACAGAACATAGAAACATAGAAACATAGAAATTAGGTGCAGGAGTAGGCCATTCGGCCCTTCGAGCCTGCACCGCCATTCAATATGATCATGGCTGATCATCCAACTCAGTATCCCGTACCTGCCTTCTCTCCATACCCTCTGATCCCCTTAGCCACAAGGGCCACATCTAACTCCCTCTTAAATATAGCCAATGAACTGGCCTCGACTACCCCCTGTGGCAGGGAGTTCCAGAGATTCACCACTCTCTGTGTGAAAAAAGTTCTTCTCATCTCGGTTTTAAAGGATTTCCCCCTTATCCTTAAGCTGTGACCCCTTGTCCTGGACTTCCCCAACATCGGGAGCAAATATCGGGAACAGTGGACCCCACATGACTTTTTCTTGCTTTAACATGTCTGTCTAATCTAATGGCTCTTTACTTCTGTTCTTTGTAAAGACGGCATAATTTAATGCATATTCATTCCCCTTACCTCATCTTGTGTTTCTCCTTGCACTTAATACCTTAATATCATTAGACATCTATCCAATTTATAAACCAACCCCTATATCCTAGTTCCTTACAGCCTTCCTCAATCAAATTCCCCATCTTATAAATGGGTTGAATTATTAATGTAGAAAATGTTGATTATCTTTTCTCACTGAAACCAACTAAAAGCTCTCCCCCGATTAGAAACTTTATTAATTTATTAATGTTGGATGGTGGTGTTTTAGGAGGTTGAGGAAAATGTTAGTGTTAATCTAATTCCAAGAGAACGTAACTTAAAAGGTAAGAATGTTCAGGTAATCGCGAATTTATCTATGTACTTGCTATGACTAAATCATAATTAAGTGTGTTGAATAGATGTCCATAACAACTGTACATTTTATGACCATGGATTAGGCTTGTCAGGCAGAGAATGTTCTTATCAGCAATTTTGCAACAGCAAGTGGAAGAACTTATAATAAAATGAAATCATGTACATTGGAACTATCGTATGAAAAACCATTAACCGGCTCCTGGGAAGTTTCTGCACCATTTAATTTTAGACCAAAGTAAGCCTCATCTTGCATTAACTTTATTGTTTGCTTATGTAAGCCCCATAATGCATTACGCTTTGGTGCCAATTGGGGACCAAAAGAAAAGGCCGTCCTGGCAATCGCCTGTATTCTTTCCTAAATTTCCTATTAAATACTGAAAGATAATCATTTATATAACACACAAGATCAAACACTGTAATCATTAGAACTCAGGGTCTGAAGACCACAACTAGTTCCTTACAGTCCAGTGTGACCTCTATATAAAAGTACAAATGCTCATATTTTAAATCTTTAACTTGTTCAGTGCTGTTGGATCATTAGCACAGTCAATGACTGGACAAATGTTTTTGCAGCATTACACTTCAAACTGCTAGTCATTGTACAATGAGAAACTTACTTTGCACTACATCAGTTAGGTTCTTTAAAAAATAAAATAATATTCATGAGCTTAAGATTGAGATAATCATACAGGTTTGTTTTATAAAGCAATTGGCCATGGACTTGCATACACATGTTGCAGCTGGAAGTTGCAGGATTTTTGCCAGCAACCGTGAAGGATTGCAACAAGACTGTCTCTGACTCCCTATGAGGAGAACTTGGAGATGAGGTTCCCTTGCACCTGCTGATCTTGACTTTTAGATTATGGGTGAATTTTTTTTGGGTGGGAGGGGGGGAAGGGAGAGAACATTGCTTTGAGTGGCATCTTGGAGCATCATTGGGCGATAAACCATCACGCTTAACCAGATCATAGCCAAGGACAAATCAAAATCAAATTACACCTAGCCCCAGCATCAGTTAGTTGCTGCTGGTGTCTGCACAGGCAAAGTAAAATACAGTATCTGGAACAAGTTGAAGATTGGACATTATCATGTTCCACCATGCTGGCTTTGGTAGATAGAGTAGAAAGCAACTTTTTTGGTGGACAGCACCAGAGATCATTAGTTCTGTTTTAAAATTAAAAGGAAAATGGAGGAGAAAATGTCACTGAAGAATATTATACCGGAAATAAGAGTTAAACAACCACAGGACATATACTTGACGTATGACATATACTTGAAGCTCACCAAAAAAAAAAAAATTACATAACGTGGGACAGCTATCTCTCCCCCCCCCTCCCCTCCCCTCCCCTCAAAGCCGGCACAGCTACAAGTCTGGAGCTCCTTCAGTGTTCGAAAGATTCTGGAGCTAAGAAATATGGCTCCCAAACTCGTGCTCCAAACATTTTGCAGAACAAAATAAAAATGATCATGCTTGATGCAGTATCTATCAAGGGTGTTCACCCTACAAACTTTGACATTATTTATACAATGGCGACTCCACCCACAACATCTGATGTTTTTTGTCCCATATAATGATCAGCAATCTGGCATGCAGACAGAGATCACTGGCAGCAACAATGCAAACATGAAACATGAAAAAAAAAAATCATAACATTTCCATATCCCTCCCAAAGTCTCAATCAAAGAGAGCACTCTCCGCCAAAAAAATAACTTGGTTCCAAACCCAAACTTATCCTCTCCTTAAATCCAAGAGCATGTCGTCCCAGTCTTGACTTTGGAAGTTGGCTTAAACAAGAGAGGCAGCAAGTTGACATGGGTTAACAGAAGCACAATAAACAATTAAAAGAGTTACTGTTTGTAATAGCCTGGTTTAGAATGTTAAGGCAGCAATCTGGATGAATCTGGATTGAGAAATCTGGAATGAAACACATGCTTGCATTGTATCTTGTGGAATCAATGACCAAGCAAACCACTTGGAGATGACAAAAAAAAAACCAGGAACTAACTGTAAAGTACCCACTGAGATTGGCTTCTGGACCTCATTTAACTGTTGGAGATAACACAGGAACAAATACATTCGCAACTGTTCCTGTAACAAAGAACAGTAGGATAAGAGTTCAAAAACTTCCCACAGCTGGCTTTCAGCACTTTATTGCCTACTCCTCCCCTTCGAGAGCCTCCCTATGTCATTAAAATGCTAACTTGGCATATTGGCACCACGTGCAATTGTTTGAGCTGAGAGAACCAACATTTCACACATGTACAGTTACCCATTTATGAAAACATCCAGAATATTTCACTTGATCACCATTACATAAAACCGAAATCCCAAACAAACCGACAAAAGTGCACAAAAATGTGATGTGGAGTTCGCAATCTCCAAATAACACAGAATTTCACAATCAGAGCCAAGCTCCCAAAGTTAAATTAGTGCAATAAAACAGGTATCCATAAATAATGTGTTACACAAGCCATTCAGGTGAGAAGATTTAAGAATAAGGGGTAAATCATTTAGAACGGAGATGAGGAAACACTTTTTCACACAGAGAGTTGCGAGTCAGTGGAAATCTCCACCTCAGAGGCCGGTTCTCTGGATACTTTCAAGAGAGAGCTAGATAGGGCTCTTGAAGATAGCGGTCAGGGGATATGGGGAGAAGGCAGGAACGGGGTACTGATTATGGCTGATCAGCCATGATCACATTGAATGGCTTGAAGGGCCGAATGGCATACTCCTGCACCTATTGTCTATTATCTAAAATTCCTTCCAGCCAAAGATTGTTTTCCTCATCTCAGCCCACAATGGCTTATCCCCTATTGTGAGTGCGAAACCCCCGGTTCTAGACTCCTTAGCCTGGGGAAACATTCCCCTGCTGTCTGCCCTGGCAAATCTTCAACAATTCTCTGAATTAATCTCAGATTTCCAGTTTTGCAGTTTTCTTTGATGTTCATAGATGCAAAGACTAACTCTTATATGCCTGCACATATTCCATACCCCTCCATTTCCACATGCCTACCCCAAAGTCTCTTAAATGCCACTATCGTATCTGCCTCAACTACCACCCCAGCAGCACGCTCCAGGCACTCTGTGCAAAAAACTAAATGCCCCCACACATTTCCATTACCCTTTTCACCCGAAAGCTATGCCCTTTCATATTTGAACTTTCCACTCAGGGAAAAATATTCTGGCTGTTTACCTTATCCATGCCTCTCATAATGTTATATGCTTTTATCCGGTCTTCCCGCAACCTCCAGAATTCCAGAGAAAACAATCAGTCTGCCTAACTTCTCACAGTAGCCAATACCCCCTGATCCAGGCATCTTTCTGGTAAACCACCTCTGTACCCTTTCCAAAGCCTCCACATCCTTCCTGTGGGTGACCAGAACAAGTTTAGTTTATTATCGTCACATTTACAGAGGTACAGTGAAAGGCTTTTTTCTTGTGTGCTGATTGAAAATGATTACAATCAAGCTGTCCACAGTGTACACATGTAGGATAAGGGAATAACATTTAGTGTAAGATAAAGTCCAATAAAGTCTGACAAAAGACCAATCCATTCTGTGGATAGACACAAAATGCTGGAGTAACTCAGCAGAACAGCCAGCATCTCTGAAGAGAAGGAATGGGTGACATTTTGGGTCGAGACCCTTCATCAATCTCTGTGTACAGACAGTTCTGCTATATAACACACGTTTCCATAAGCCCTCCAACTGTACGACCACATCCTTACCCAGACGATATCTCCTCAAGGTATGCCTACTTTGAAGAAGTTCTCCTCCTCTCTCCGGAGACAGTTTCACAACCTCCTCTCTAACTGCACACCCTCTGTGATCCCCCCTGCCCTCCAACTGTACAACCATATCCTTACCCAGACTCGATACCACAGCCACATTTGCTTCCCTCCCGGTGGCTCAGCACTTCAACTCCCCCTCCCATTCCCAATCCGACCTCTCTGTCCTGGGTCTCCTCCATTGCCAGAGTGAGCAACACCGGAAATTGGAGGAACAGCACCTCATATTCCGCCTGGGTTGCTTGCGTCCGGATGGCATGAACGTTGAATTCTCCCAGTTTTGCTAGCCCTTGCTGTCTCCTCCCCTTCCTTAACCCTCGAGCTGTCTCCTCCCATCCCCCCGCCCTCGGGCTCCTCCTCCTCCCTTTTTCCTTCCTTCTCCCCCCCGCCCCCCATCAGTCTGAAGAAGGGTTTCGGCCCGAAACGTCTCCTATTTCCTTCGCTCCATAGATGCTGCTGCACCTGCTGAGTTTCTCCAGCATTTTTGTGTACTTTCCATAAACACTAATTGGATATAAAGCTCTCAAGTAGTTAACATTATTTGCATGATAAGGCCCATATTTTCCATAACGGGATTTTGATCAGGAACTAGAAAAGCAATTAATGTTACTTTGGAAATTGATAAGCCGAAAGTCGCCTTGGGGAAAAAAACTGTTTCCATATAACTTCCCTGCAGTAACCAGACACCATTGTCTCTCAAGAACACTGCTGCTGGTTTAATCGTGTGGCCTTTGAAATCAACAAGCAATTGCTTCTATTGACATTTGCCCCAGGATATTCTGTTGAACAAAGTAACACATAGTCTGTAGTACCTTTAGCTTGCAGTAACAGGTATAAACTTATACTTTTCTAAAAAGCCCTTTGATTTTGAAAGTCCTGCAGAAAAAATAGCTTTGTTGTTGGGAGTCTAAAACTAACCCCTAACCCCAGGCCCGTACGAAGCTTTTCAAAAAGGGGGGTGGCATGACAGGATTACAAATATTTTAATGTGTGCGCGCTGCGCACATCACAAGCGCGAAGCGTGAAGTCTCTCGATGCCAGGGTCCAGGGCCTGCTTAAGGGCCCTGGAAGCTCAGGGGTTTTAGATGCTCTCTGATGCATTCCAAGCCTTATTTTGAAGCATTTATGCACCAAATTTATGACCAATATTTCAGAAATTAACAGGAATTTGAGAGGTAGCTTTTTCACACAAAGGATAGTGGGTGTATGGAACAAGCTGCCAGAGGAGGTAGTTAAGGCTGGGACTATCCTAATGTTTAAGAGACATTTGGACACATGCATGGATAGGACAGATTTAGATGGATATGGGCCAAACGCGTGTGAGTGGGACTAGTGTAGATGGGACATGTTGGTCGCTGTGGGAAAGTTGGGCTGAAGGGCCTGTTTCCACACTGCATCATTCTTTGACTACAAAGTTAAGAAGAAAAATGCATGTAGATAAGTAGAGCAGATTTGAAAGAGGAGTGTAATGTAAAGCAGAGAGAGATTTATGGGTGGAAAGGAAAATAGGAAAGGAGGGGGGAGGGTGGGCTTGGGCAGATGGGTGAAGGGAAAATAGACAGAAAGTGCTGGATAACTCAGTGGGTCAGGCAGCATCTGTGGAGTATATGGATTGATGACGTTTCACAGAGTGCTGGAGTAACTCAGTGGGTCAGGCAGCATCGCTGGTGAAAAGGTATAGATTATGGTACCCGGACATGGCGCCGACAGACAAGAAGCCGAAGCAAAGACGTAGAAGCTAAAGAACGGAATGGAAACGAGGCCGAAACGCAAATAAACCTAAAGAGTCCGAAGACAAAACGCCCACTAACCGAAAGGATGGGACGCCTAAATGCAAACTAACCGAAAGGGCGGGGATGCCTAAACCCAAGGAACCGAAAAGCTGCGTCGCCTAAAAACAAACTTACCGAATGGCCGCTCTGTCGAAACGCCACCTACCCGAAAGGCGGCGGCGCATACAGGTTAACGTGCCTGTGAGAGAGTGGGGGCTGTCCCGAGCGATGCGCACGTTCGGCCGCTTTCAACTTGGTGCTTGGGTTCAGATTGCCCAGTCACCTATGGCTTGTGTGGGAAAATGAACCCCACGCTCCCGTCTCCCCGTTCTCTCATTCTCCCGTCTCCCCGTTTACATTTTTAGAAGTAAAATGGAAATGTTACATCTATATATAATGATTCCATTAAAATGTGCATTTATGTCACAAACTATGGAATTCATATGTTTGAATATTGTTATCAAGGAGTTCCAATTGTTTTGAAGAGGCGAAGGCCAGGCCGGAGCAACGTCTGAAATCGTGGTTACGGCCGCTGGCAGTTGTTCCCATTCCCACCAGGCCACGGGAAAACGGCGGGGGGGGGGGGAGGGGGGGGAGGCGAGGGCCTGACGGGTTCAGATTCAGTCGTTCCCGATTCTGCCCGGCAACAGGAGAACGGTCTCCCTCCCCCCCGCCCCCGCCAGGTCAGAGAAACCGAGTTTGCCACCCAGGATAAGAAACAGACTCCCCCTCCCGCAACGCAACAATCCACTACTTACCCAGAGTAGACACGAGGCATTGAGGAGATCTCTGATTGTGTGGAGCAAAGGCTCCTCTAGTATCATTGGTGTGGAGTGAAAATTGATCTGATCCCGCCCGGACCCACTGCGCACGCGCGGTGAGACAGCGTCATGTTACGTCCCTACTGTGTCACTGTGTCACTGGTTTCCCCCAACTGTTGCGTAGGCGCAGATGGTCACCATTTTTTTCAGCCAGTGGGCCGGAGCCAGTATTTCGGGCAAACGCTGATTGCGCTCCAATTTTATTTTCCTCGGGAATTTTTCTTACTCTGTGAAAAAGGGGGGGGGGGGCAACCGCACCCAACGGGACGGCCATGACCTTCGGACGGCCATGAACCCTGTTTTCCCCATTGACAACTGTTTTACCGGTACATTTTTATACAAGACAAGATATCTTAGGAACGCAATGATCACGTTAAAGTAGCACAAAAGCTGCCATCTTAAGAACCAGTGCAATGACTTCACCACACTCCTTTCAAGGTAATGTTAACACATTTATATTCCAGGTGCAATTTGGACGGCCATTAAAATTTCAGCAAAATCTTGACGTCAAATCCTCTCATAATAAAACACAACATTCCATTTGCCTTCAGAACGCTCACTGCACCTTCACATTAGTTTACAGTGCCTTGTGCACAGAGACACCCCAAGACCATGAATGATTCCCCATTTATCATCATTTAAAAATACTCTGATTTTCTATTTTATGAAGTGAAGTGAATGACCTCACATTTTTTCTACATTATATTCCATCTGCCTCGCTCTCACCCACTCACTTAGCTTGTTTATATCCTCGAGGCCTCTTGACGTTCTCCTTCCTACTCGCAATCCCACCTGGTATAGTTTCATTAGAAATCAGCTAAATCATAGACTATATTATTCAAAAACTAAAATAAATAAACTCTTCCCTAATGTCTCACCCATTTGTGATAAATGTCTGTGTCAAGAAGCTACCATAGCGTATTCTTTTGTTTTTTGTACAAAAATCCAAAAATTCTGGTATGAAATATTTGATATCTTTACAAAATTAATCAAAATAAAACTGGTACCAAAACCAGAATGGATCATTTTTGGAATATCGGAAGGTAACCCTGAACTAAACGTGTTTCAGAACAATTTACTCAATTATGGGCTAATAATGGGAAAAAAGCATACTTAAATTCTGGAAAAATGCGCCCACACCAACAATAAAAATGTGGATATCAAATATGTTTGAAACACTACATCTGGAAGAGATGAGATTCCTCTTAGCAGGCAAAGCAGACCAATTCCAAAAGACGTGGTCTACGTTTTTGGAACTATTACAAGCATGAGGTGCAATAGTAATTTTTTAAAATAAATAAATAAATAAATAGATGGTGCCAGGTAAAACAACAAAAACAGACTTGGTTGGTAGTCCCCATTCTGCGGAGTTTAATGTATAATAGAGCGATTGTTTCTCCTTTCTTTTTCCTTCTTCTCTAGGGTCTCCTATCTTTTTCCTTCTTCTCTAGGGTCTACTTTCTTTCTTTACTTCCTTCTCTAACTTCTTTTCTAAGGGGCTTTCTTTTCTCAACACTCTCCTGCACCTTCACGACTCTTGCGCACCTTCCTTACTTCCTTTACTTCTATCTTTTTCTTAAAGCTCAAAAAATGAAGCGATACAAAAAATGTATTAAGACATATGTGTTGTGTATTATTGTAACTTACCGTACTTCTAATAAAAATAATTTAAAAAAAAAGAAATCAGCTAAATCATCAACATGATTGTGCATGGTGGTCCAAGCATCGATTCCAGAGAATCATCTCAAAACCTCAAAAAAGTTTATTAAAATAACCATTCCATCTATTAATTCTCTAGCCACCACATTCTGCTCTATGGGATGTAGATCATTATGTTGCAGTCTCCCTAATTAGTCAAATACATTTTTTTCAAACTATTACAAATTCCTTTCTATCTTCATTCTCAAGCATTTCTGGCAGGTTTTTACATCTTTTATGAAATATTAGGCAAGTGAAGACGTGGAATTGGGAATCATATTTCAAAATCTAACTATGTGAAACAGTTCATAAAAGGGCAACACATGGTTAAGTTTATAAACAAAAAGGAGAAACGATACAACAAAAAAGCCATTAAATGGGAAAAGGCTCAAATGGTTTTCCCATTGTACTCTTCCCACTTCAAGTATTTTAATCCTTTAGTTTTCATATGGCTATGGAAAGTGAGATTTCATGCCCAAAAATCTTCCTGTTAATAAATTCCAATCTTTCAAGTTAATGCCTAATAAACAGTCAATTCTCCAATGAAGAATGACTAATGGCTCCCTTATTGTCTTGTGTTCATCTAAAAGTTGGAACATTTTCCACAGTCATTCCAAGCTACAATCCAATATAATGAAAAACATTAAAATCCAGGGCAAAACACATTGTTCTAATTTTAAATGTTGTTCTTCAACAGAAAAAGAAAGATACTGCTTTCCTTATTCTATCTTAAATCTACTAATGATGTTCTTGTTCACAGATGATCAAAGGATGTGCAGATGTTGATGGTTAGCTTCAGACATCCAACTTTGCTCAGTAGTTCTTAAGAAATGGAAAGTGTTCCAAGTTTAAAGGCCTCTTCATGGACCTCATTACCAAGGGAGAGTGCTAAGTTGCAAGGCAGTTTGATAGACATTTATTTTGTGCACCTTCGTGCAAAAAAAAGTAATCTCCATATTGGAGCTTGATAAATGACTAGGCATTGGTTGAAGAGTTTCCCCATTTGACCAGCTGATAGCAAGACTCAAACAGAAACTTTGTCAGAAGGCACAATACTGCATTAAGAAACATTGAGAAGACTGTTGGAGCAACAATACCAACTCCGATCTACAATGCCCAAATTGGTAAGAATTTGTTTGCCTGCCTACTATTGTGAAGCAGATGTAAAATGGGGACAAATAAGTGAGGGCAGCCAAATTCGAGAACGATTTGAGAGTCCCTCTCACCAACGATAAAAAAAAGTGGAAAACCTCATGATCCATTGGCAAAAAGTAATCACAGCCCTCCCGTACATTGAGACGCAGGCCAGTTACACTAGGCACCTGAATACATTGGAAGTGCTCCGAGTCTGAAGAATATTAACACATTGTTGCAATCAACAGCTTACAGTTTTGAGATCCAAATAACACTGTCTGCTCTGATGGGTAGACAGTGTAGGAGCCATTGCTAAAGAACACTGCCAAAACAAATTACTCCAAGCTTTGTCACGGCAACAGATCATCTGGTGGACTGATTTACTCAAAACCTCCTTGAAAGAATGTAACATTTTTGCCGCCTCATTGCAACTCCTGGCACATGACCAATCAAAATGGCGTGGGGAACATTGGCCTCTATAGGTAGGTGTGGAAACAGGCCCTTCAACACACCGAGTCCGCGCCAATCAGCGATCACCCCATACACAAGCACTATGCTACACACTAGGGACAACGTACAGAAACCAATTGACCTCCAAGCCTGTAGGTGTCTGGAGTGTGGGAGGAAACTGGAGCACCAGGAGAACACCCAAGTGGTCACAGGGAGAACACAAACTTCGTACAAACAGGATTAAACCAGGGTCTCTGGCGCTGCAAGGCAGCAACTCTACAGCTGTGGCACTGTGTCGCTAGGAGGACAACAAGAACTTGAAATTTGTAGTCTCTTCATTGGGAATATGTGGAATGACAGTGAAAAATGGTGAAAGGATTGGACCATCTCCAAAACTATCCCATTTACATTTATCCCCACATGAAATAGTCAGTGGGTCCCACAGTGGACTCATCAACCACTCCAGATCTTGTGGAAATGGAGTGGAAGTAAGTGATCTTCAATTCTCAAAAGATATCCGAAGAAATGCAGTACGAGGTACTATCCTAAACTAATTCTCTAAACAAAGGAGGTTTAATGTAGACCCTACTGTTTAAAAATATCCTGTTTGTAAATATCAAAAGATAATTGCCCAATTATTTTGGTACTAAAATGAATTCACAAATGGACCATTGGAGGAAAGAGGAAAATATACATTAACAAGAGTCTGAATCACTTTGATCATGCTTTTAAAATTAAGAGCACCATTCAAACTAAATGCATTTGTTAAACAGCACTTTCTGCCTCAATAATATTGGCTTTATTATGGCAAACTTTCCAACCATATGTTATTGCCAGCTGAGATTTACCAACACAATGTGCCAAACAGCATTGGTGTGGAAGATTCCATCCATCATGTTGCAGGTTCTTGAGGTTCGTCAGAATGTCCAAAATAAAACCATTTTGGAGTCTAATGCAATGCAAACATCCTGAAAACCAGAAGCATGTTATTGGCAAAAGTTTGGAAGCAAGTTCTGCTCCTATAAATACACAGATGATCCCCATGTTATTAAAAAGGGGGTGGGGGGCAGAGGGCTGTGTCCCTAGAAAACAGTCACCCATCAAGTAGCGAGTTACTTTTCCTTCCCTCCTCACATACACAAATATATTTGACAGCAGTGAATTTTATTCCAAATCTCGAATTTTTGGGTCACAATTTGGATTCTGCATGGGTGAATAAATTTGTTGCCTGAAAGCCCAGAGAACTCGAGGGTTGGGGGCCCCTGTACTGGAACGGTAGTGTTAATATAAAATATGTTAGTAAATACAATGCACTCCCTGATTCCATCAAAAACTATTGCATTTTACAAGTAAATAAGCAAATTCCAAAGCATCATTTGCTTCCAAGAAAGCTGAATGTTTATGGTAACTATGGGAATAACAACCAAATATATGGTCTTAGTAAATTTTGAACACTGAATTAGTTAGGTTAGTATTTGAATAGTCAATAGGTTCTGGCTGACAACAAAATATAGTGCATTCACTATTGTTGGAGGAAGAATTTCCAAGAAAAAGCAATGCATTCTTCAGAATGAATTGGCTTTATTTATTAAATGAAATGCGTTAGCAGTTACTAGGTGATGATATTTAACTCGGTCACAAATTGAATAAAGTTAAAGAAACTGAACCAGACTGCTCAGGTACCTGGTGTCAAGTTCATTCATATATATTGAGCAACAGCATGTCTACTACTACTGATCTCCATGTTCCTCCAAGAGAGGGAATCTGGTTTTGTCCATACGCAGTCTCTCTGCAAGATCGCGAGGGGGAGGCCACGGCTCTTTCTGCTGTGAATCAACTGAAATGTAAGTCTGCAATGTACTTAAATAAATGATTTGTTAGCCCTTAATGAAGATGAAATTAGTTGTTTGGCTTGCCCTGTGCTTTAAAACTGCAATGGCAATGGAAATGAAATGAAATGCAATCAGCTGTTTCATGTGATCATGGCTGATCGCCCCCTATCAATAACCCGTGCCTGCCTTCTCCCCATATCCCTTGATTCCACTAGCCCCTAAAGCTCTATCTAACTCTCTCTTAAATCCATCCAGTGACTTGGCCTCCACTGCCCTCTGTGGCAGGGAATTCCATGAATTCACAACTCTCTGGGTGAAAAAGTTTTTTCTCACCTCAGTCTTAAATTTGAAAGTGCAATGGTAATGGAAATTAAGTGAAAATGCAATCAGATGTTTGGCCTGCCCTGTGCTTTGAAACTGCAATGGCAATGGAAATGAAAATGCAATCAGCTGTTTGGCCTGCCCTGAGCTTTGAAACTGCAATGGAAATGAAATGAAAATACAATGAGCTGTTTGGCCTGCCCTGTGCTTTGAAAGTGCAATGGCAATGGAAATTAAGTGAAAATGCAATCAGCTGTTTGGCTTGGTCTGCCCTGTGCTTGAAACTGCAATGCAATTGTAAATTAAATGAAATTCGTTAATTGGCCTGCCTGAAACCACTAATTTCAGTCCATAAGGCCCATATTAGCCGAGAAACCAGTCCCTTATGCCCAATATGCCCGTATTAGCCCAGGAGTATTTTGGCCTAAAAAGCCCGGGCCAGGCCAAGAAAAGTGCATTTCACTGAGATTTCACTCAGATTTTTTAAAGAGCCCCTTCGGCCCATCAAGTCTGTACTTGCCCAGGAGTCCCTTCGGCCCATCAGTAAGTATTCCCCCTGCAAGTATTAAACCTCACCCCAGTATTTTTCTCCCTCCCTTCATTTGCTCCCTGTGAGATCCAGACCAGGATAGACTTTCCTCCTTCATTGCTGTGATCTGCAGAAAAATATGAAAAATGTCTAAAATTGATTACACACACACACAGTCTCTCACCTGTTTTGGGGAGAGTTTTTGGCAGTTTCTGAGCTGCAAGCCCACCAGGCCTGAGTGACTGAGCTGCCAGCCCACCAGGCCTGAGTGACTGAGCTGCAAGCCCACCAGGCCCTAGTGACTGAGGGGCCAGCCCACCAGGCCCTAGTGACTGAGGTGCCAGCCCACCAGGCCCTAGTGACTGAGGGGCCAGCCCACCAGGCCCTAGTGACTGAGGTACCAGCCCAAGAATCCATTCGGCCCACAATGTCTATAGTAGCCCTCTGGAAACCAGTCCCTTAGGCCCACAACACCCATACTAACGCTCCAGAAATCTTAATCCTAACACTTCAATCACTGCTACACCATACAATTTGTAAAACCTAATTTTCTACGTGACTGTTGATAACTATTCTAACTACAAGGTGCAAGAGTTATTTCAAAGTCTGTATGGGACTATTGTAGTCTAGTGTAGTCTATTGGATATTCTGTTAAAGCAAAGCTCCATATGTGCTCTCTCATGTAAACACAGAATATCTTACTGCATTAATCCAAAGAGGAGAACATCCTGTCGTGTTCTGGGAAATAATGATGCCGCAATCAACATTATCACATTTTGGTATTTTTAGCTTTCAGCAAAATAGACTGCTGTGTTTCCACCTACCAACAGTGACTTTCAGAAGTATCTCATTAAGAAAAATAATGAGGGGGGGGGAGAGAGAGGGGGGGGGGAGAGAGGGGGGGGGGGGGGAGAGAGAGGGGGGGGGGAGAGAGAGGGGGGGGGAGAGAGAGAGGGGGGGGGAGAGAGAGAGGGGGGGGGAGAGGAGACGGGGGGGGGGAGAGAGAGAGGGGGGGGAGAGAGAGAGGGGGGGGAGAGAGAGGGGGGGGAGAGGGGGAGAGAGAGGGGGAGAGAGAGAGATAGATCGAGAGAGAGAGAGAGAGAGAGAGGGGGGGGCGAGAGAGGGGGGGGGAGAGGGGGAGAGAGAGGGGGAGTGGGAGAGGGGGGGGGGGGGGGAGGGAGGGGGGGAGAGAGAGGGGAGAGAGAGAGGGGAGAGAGGGGGGAGAGAGGGGGGGGAGAGAGGGGGGGGGGGGGGGGGGGGGGAGGGGGGGGGGAGAGAGGGGGGGGAGAGAGAGGGGGGGGAGAGAGAGGGGGGGGAAGAGAGGATGGGGAGAGGGGGGGGAGAGAGAGAAGGGGTGAGAGAGAAGGGGGGAGAGAGAGGGGGGAAGAGAGAGGGGGGGGAGAGAGAGGGGGGGAGAGGGGGGGGAGAGAGGGGGGGGAGAGAGGGGGGGGAGAGAGGGGGGGAGAGAGGGGGGGGAGAGAGGGGGGGGGAGAGAGGGGGGGGCGAGAGAGGGGGAGAGAGGGGAGAGAGAGAGGGGGTGAGAGATGGGGGAGAGAGAGGGGGAGAGAGAGGGGGTGGGAGAGAGAGGGGGTGGGGGAGAGAGGGGGGGGGGAGAGAGGAAGAGAGAGGGGACCTAGCTGAGCAAACTCGTCTAAACTCGCAGATTAGGTCGGCGCAGTGGGACAGCCCCTTAAGTCGAACAGGGAACTGAAATCACTTGATTTTACATAGGTAGATCAGAGGGAATCATTAATACCCAAAGGATGAAGACATTTTCCCCAACATTTTACTAGTCATTATTGCAATGTCGCTTAGATGTGGTGGTATCGAGAATAAGAGTCAAATCAAGAGTCAAGAGAGTTTATTGTCATGTGTCCCAGATAGGACAATCTACCCGATGGCAGCGGAGAGATGAGTGTGTGGCCAGGATGGTGTGGGTCCATGATGATGCTGGCAGCCTTTTTGAGGCAGCGACTGCGATAGATCCCGTCGATGGTAGGAAGGTCAGAGCCGATGTTGGACTGGGCTGTGGTTACGACATTTTGCAGCCTTTTCTGCTCCTGGACACTCAGATTGCCAAACCAAGCCTGGATGCAACCGGTCAGCATGCTCTCTATTGTGCACCTGTGGAAGTTCGAGAGAGTCCTCCTTGACAAACCGACTCTCCGTAATCTTCTAAGGAAGTAGTGGCGCTGATGTGCTTTCTTTATGATTGCATCAGTGTTCTGGGACCAGGAGAGATCTTCTGAAATATGAATGCCCCAGAATTTGAAGTTCGAATAAGATCTCGATACTATGGTTGAGTAGTCACAACAATGGGGCATGCAGTTCAATCCTTCCAAATGTGAAACCATGCATGTCACCAGGAAGAGGAAACCAGGCAACACATCATACAATATCCTTGGTACCACCCTTGAAGAATCCAAACAGACCAAGTATCTTGGCATCAAATTACAAAACGATCTACGTTGGATTGGTCAAACTCATCATGCAACGGTGAAAGCACCAGGTGTCCTAAATTTCCTGAGACGCAACTTTCATCATTGTTCAACTTCTGTCAAGGAGAAGTTATACTTCACCCTCGTAAGATCACTTATGGATTACGCAGTTGCAGCATGGGATCCATACACAAATAGAAACATTTCTTCCATCGAACGTGTCCAAAGACAGGCAGCTCGATTTGTTACAAATACCTACGAGAAAGAAGCGAGTGTTACCAAACTTCTGAATTCACTGGGGTGGAACCCTCTCCAAGACAGACGTAAAGCTCACCGTTTGACTTGTTTTTACAAAATGTTAAATGGTCAGCTCGACATGGATTACCAAACCTACACTAAACCCAAATCTATTAGGAGCAGACGAGGGCATTCGATCTAATTTGAGATACCAGCTACCAACACAGATGTGTACAGCAATTCATTCTTCCCCCGCACAATTAAAGCATGGAATATTCTTCACCCTACTATAGATACTCAACCAGACGCAACTAAATTAAGGTAGCTCTTCTTCTTCTTAAAGAATCATTTTTTGCTTAAGTCCACCCTCCACCACCTCCAGTTTAAATTCCATTTCGAATATTTTGGAGGATCAAATAACTCGGTTTTGCGCCGTTGCATAGTATTTATTGGCAATTCCAAATTCCTGAGTAGCATGACGGGAGCTCCTTTTAGCCCAAAATGATGTCACGGCACACTAGGCAGTGGAAAAGATTTCGAATTCAACGGGAAGAAAATGTCTCAATGTCTGTTACACTGTAAATAGGTTTACATTGTACAGGTTGTCCAGGAGGCTTCAGAAAGGTTTAGAAACATAGAAAAATAGGTGCGCGAGTAGGCCATTCGGCCCATCAAGCCACCACAGCCATTCAATATGACCATGGCTGCATCTAAAATCAGGACCCCGTTCCTGATTTCCCCCCCCCATATCCATTGACTCCTTTAGCCCTAAGAGCTAAATCTAACTCTCTCTTGAAAACATCCAGTGAATTGGCCTCCATTGCCTTCTGTGCCAGAGAACACAGATTCACAACTCTCTGGGTGAAAAAGTATTTCATCTACATTTATGGCCTGCGCTGTGACAACCTTTTGTGCTAACTTGCTTCTTCATGTGTTTCAAATAGTGTCAAGCGATATTTGAAAAAACAGCTTGCATCAGACTATAAAATGTAACAATTCAATCCACTGTTTCATCAGAATCCTTCTCTTTTTAATTACATTGATGTACAGAGGACATGGCACCGATATGCAGAGATTTTGAGGTCAAAGTTCATAACTCTCTGAAAGTGGCAACACAAGAATCAGGAAGTCATGATGCAGCTTTTTAGGACTTCAGTTCGGTCTCATTTGGAGTATTGTGTGCAGTTGCATTACAGGAAGAATATGGAGGCTTTGGAGAAGATGCAGAAGATGTTTACCAGAATGATGTCTGGATTAGGGAGGGGTATTCGAGGCAGGGAGACAATGTACAGACTTGGATTGTTTTCTCTGGATCATCGGAGGTTGTGGGGAGACCTGATAGAAACATATTAAATGATGAGAGGCATTGAAAAGGTTCTGCCTCTCTGTGTGCCTGGAACGTGCTGCCAGGGGTGGTGGTCGAGGCAGATATATGCAGGAAATGGTGGGATATGGATTATGTGCAAGCGGATAAAAGTTGGTCTTGGCATCACGTTCAGCACAGACATTGCGGGCTGAAAGGCTTATTTGTCTGTTTCTATGTTCCATGCTTTCAATTCATTTGCTTTATTACCAGTGTGAATCAAATGTTCAATCTAATGCTTCAGTGGCTGCTTTGAGGCATTGTACCACATAACAAGTTTATACATTTTTCAGAATGTATTTCCTTTGCAGTTCTGACCAATACTACATGTTTGAATCTTTGAATTTGTTAAATTAAGGTATTTTGAAAGCTGAGTGTGCAGTTTTCTCCTGACAGAAGTGTTGAAGCAATGTTCGATGATATCAAGCCTAAAAAAAAAAAATCTTGATTTTCAATGGGGAAAAAATAAAATTAGGCCGCCTTTAGGTCATGAAGAGTCTCCTGCAACGATGTGCACCATCCTAATGATGTACAGAGAGTGTGGTGTAAATCATTATGCTAAGCCTAACATACATGAAAAGTATTGAGTTGTCCAGTTGTTTTGTTACCAAGCTGTGTGCGAGATATGTTATGCACCAGTGTTCTTACTGTCAAGGATTGGCCTAGTCAGCCACAGCACGAAATGTAGCACAGATGAAACATTCCCCCCCCCCCCTCCAAGCAGGACAGAGTCTAAGCCGCACCATCATCTCTCGCAGATGGACGGATGCCAACAAATGCTTCGTTCACATTTAAAAACAAATTCTTAATACAACTTACAGCAAATTATGAAACTATATTACAAGGATTAAACAAATCTTTATAGAAAAGATGCCTTAGCAGTTGAGCGTCATCTAGGATTTAAATGAACCTTACTGCTGCTAAGTAATATTTGACATATTTCTGTTAGATTTTAATAATCCAACAAATGCTTGCATCATGAGCATTTTCAGTTTAGTGCTGGATATACTTTATTCTTCACTGCACAGTTCGGGAGATACAGCCTCAATCTGTAACTATTTATAATTGAATTGAATAAAGGGTGTCCCCATTGACACTTATACCATTTTGTCAGACACACTTCAGTTAAAAATATAAATGAAGCGTAATACACAATACTTCATATTCTGAAACAAGATGCTGGGAGAAAACTTATGGGTCAGACAGCATCTGTGGATGGAATTGGCAGATGACGTTTTTACATTGGGATCTTTCTTCAGACTGATGGAGTTGGGGGAGAAAACTAGAGAAGATGTGAGTGGGGCAAAGCCTGGCAAATAATAGCTTGGCAGATGAGCGAATTAAGCGACAAAGGCTGGAGGTGAAAGTGAAACAGAAGTGTTTCAGATAAGAAAAGAGGAGGAGTGAAATTTAAAGTTGGACCAAGGATACAAGTGGAAGGAGGCTGGGAAAAGGTAAAGATGATCCGCAGGAGCTCCTTTCCCCCCATACAGATCTTTGTCCTGGACCCCCCCATTGTCAGGGCAAGGCCATGTGCAAACTGGAAGAACAGCGCCTCGTATTCACAAATTAGAAGTAATACTCTCCAACACCTCCGCTCTTTCTGCAGGGCACAGCCATCTCATCCACCACCCCAGTCACCCTGCTCCTTCCCCATACACTCCTGTCCGACCCCCTTACCCCATATTTCATTGTATCCCCTATTCCATTGGCCATAAGTGCTGAGCAGAATTAGCACATTTGCCTCATCAAGTCTATTCCGCCATTCAATCATGGCTGATCTATCTTTCCCCCAACTGCATTCTTCTGCCTTCGCCCCATAATCCCCGACACCCTTACTAATCAAGAAGCTGTCAATCTCCGCCTGTCCCCTTCTCCCATCCCCTTTCATCCATTTCCCTCCCTCCAGCTTTACATTTCACTCTTTCCTTATCCGACTCCCTTTTATCTCCTTTGCACCTCAAGTTTTTGTCACTTACTCCAATCAGTCAATCTCGCTCCACCTCATCTGTATCCACCTATCACTTGCCAGACTTTGCATTTCTCCCAACTCTTTTCTAGCTTTCAGACCCTCCACTTCTTTCTGAAGGGTCCCGACCCAAGATAATCTGTGCATTGTCTCCACAGATGTTGCATGACCCACTGAATTCCTACAGCACTATTTTTGTCCATAATTCCAGCATCTAGTTTCTTGTGCATCGATATTTCCAGATTCCACCAATTCCCAAATTAAATGCAATTTCTGAAATGTAATACATAATATTTTAGTGCATTTAAAATCTAAATCTGGTCAACATTGAAAAGGATGAAGTAGAAGACCAAGCAAGAGTTGCACTCCTCACCATTCCCTTTCCCTTGTTCAGTTCCTCAGTTTCATTTTGTTTTACCAGAGTACACCAGGCGGTGGGTGGGCTGGAAGCAGAAACTGCACAACATCCATGGCCTCATTCAAAAAGGTGTGGCTTATTAACTGAAGTGTGGTGATGAACTGGAGTGGAGCAAACAAACAACTTTATCCCACTAATAGCAAGACTCCTTTTCTAGATTGGGCAGTGTGCAGGTGCTATAGACCTACACGGGAAGGTAGACGCTCCCGCCCCGAGTCTCCGGCAGATGGGGCTCGTCAGCCTGGGAAGGCGGTCCATCTAGGAGAGGAAAAACTCTGATTTAAAACCCCCACTGCCTTGTGGCCATATCCAGTCATGGAAAAGGCTCCAGGAGTAAACCTCAAGAAAATCCAGAGTCGGAGCCCCTAAGGCAGTCTGTCATTGTCTACAACCTCACTCTGGCAGCTCCTGCGACGGAGCTGGTGCCAAAATGAAATAGCCCCGCTGTTCCTTTGAATCGATCAGCGACGTGGAGAGGAGGGATGTGCTGCATGGGCAACAGCCTGTCCTCCATATGACATCGCCCAGGCTTGCATCCGACCAGGATGCATCACCCATGGTCAGTCATGACCAATGGGGGCCTACTACTATTTTCTAGACATTCACTATTACTCTCTACCAAAGCTATATCTGCCCAGCGCTATGAAATGACAGCAATCAACAAGTCATAGGGGAAATGATCTGTCAAGATTAACATACTCTATCCTGAATAAAGTGAAATATGGGGAAAGTAAGTAATTCAACAAGCAAAGGAAAAAAATGGGCTACATTACCAGAGACTAAAGAGCTGATTGGTGCCATAAAAGTTCATAAATAAGCTACATTGTGAAACAAACAGACTGAAATACTGGTGAAGTAGATGCAAAATTTTGCACCAGACAATATCTACCCAATTTTAACATTGCATTACCACAGCCAGTTTGCTGAAATATTTAGCAAATCATTACCACTTAAAGTACAGGCACATTAATGGTGATGTCAAGTGATTGAAAATTCATAATCATATCATCCCACATCTGTTGTATTTATTCGTCATTTATCTACTTACGGTTAAACAGCCACTTTCGGTAGAAAGTAACCCGTGTCACATTTTCAAGAATGTATCAAACTTCTACAAGGGCAGGACATTGCAACATTTCTCATGGGAAGAATCAGAATCAAATGTTAAAACTACTTTCTTCAATGAGCAGCATATTTCAAATATATAGATTGCATGAGGAAAAAAAATGAAATCCAAAAAGGACGTCATGTGCTGGATAATGAACATTGTAAAAATAAATCCCCAAATTGTACTAGCCATCCTCTGCATGGTTCTATTGGCCATATTACACGAAGGATAAGAGGGTGGGGGGGGGAAGAAGAATAGTAGTGATTGCTTCATGACTTTAAATATTTCCAAATCAAAATGGCGTGCGAATTGGAGGTACACTTGGGGGTTTAAGGGTTGGATATTTAATGTTCAAGGTTGCAATTTCAAAATGTGTTGCAGAATAAGCCCAAGCCAGTGGCTAAAATGCAGTTTACATGCAGTGAAAATTGAGTGAATGATTAGGGCAGTGGATGGAATGCCAATCACAAGGACTGCATTGGCCTGGATAATATCAAGCTTCTTGCAGGGTTTGTTATTCAACTGACAACACTCTCAACATCTGACGCCAATACCATCTTTGTACGGGCTCAACAGCACTGAAAACCATGCAAATAGTCAGTGACAATGGCTGTGAAAGAGTCGAGAGCTTTTCTCACACAGCAGCTTCCTGCATGTTGGAATCTAAATTAGAGCAAGACTTAAAGAGATTGTAAAACTCCTCTTTCAAATGAATTGTACTTATGGCTAAACAACTATTGTAAAGCTTACCTAGCTCTGCTCCATGCTGTGAAGTAAAAAAGGAAAGGAATTTTTATTCCAAAAATATCTTGCATTAAATGATTACAGTTACAAGTCAATTCTTGTTAGGCTCTGTCCAGGAAAGAGTTTGTTTTAATAGCACAAAACAAACAGAAATGTTTACACTCCAAAAAAAGGGGAAAGAAAACACTGAAAGGCAACTAATTGTAGAAAAAGCAAGGGAATGGGGGGGGAAATATACTGCCAAAAAGCAGGGGGAAATACATAGTTAAATTCTATGCAGGAGCAAGAATACCGCTCTTGAAAGTGACTGATGATGAAGGCTGAACAGATAACCAGGGAATGGATAGAATTTACATTTACTCCCCACAGGATTCCACAAGCAGAAAAATCACACAATACAGAGGCACAACGCCAAACATGAAATTCTATTAAAAGACAAAATGTTCACAGATATCACTGCACCATTAGTAAAATACTTTTCATTAAAGTTTGTAGGAAAACACAAGTATGTTTCACATGTTCCCTGGTTTACACCCTTGCATTAAGAAAGGATGTACTAGCCCTGGAGGCAGTGCAGCGAAGGTTTACAAGATTAATTCCTGCAATGAGGGGATTGACATATGAGGAAAGGTTAAGTAAGCTGGGACTCTACTCTTTGGAGTTTAGAAGAATGAGAGGCGATCTCATTGAAACGTATAAGATCGTGAGGGGCCTTGATCGGGTGGATGCACCGAGGATGTTCCCAATGATCGGGGAGGCTAGAACTAGGGGACATAGTTGCAGAGTGAGGGGGGGCTCTTTTAAAACTGAGATGGGGAAGAACTTCTTCACCCAGAGGGTGGTTAGTTTGTGGAGTTCACTGCCCCAGGGAGCAGTGGAAGCAGAAACGTTAAATTTATTTAAGTCAAAGATAGATGGTTTTTTAGCTGCCAAGGGGATAAGGGGCTACGGGGAGAGGGCAGGGATATGGACCTAGGTATGGTTAGTATAGTAGACCTGAGTGATCTCCTGGACAAGTGTCGATCGCCTGGATTGGGGTCGGAGAGGAATTTCCCGGATTTTTTTCCCGAATTGGACCTGGGTTTTTATCCGGTTTTTTGCCTCCCCCAGGAGATCACGCGGTTCTTGGGGTGGAGAGGGGTGATAGCGGTATAGAGGGGAGGGTAGTGTCTTGTGTTCTGTGTCTTGTGTCTACTGTTTGTGGGTAAGTGTGTCTGTTTAGTGTTCAGCCATGAGTGAATGGCGGTGCGGGCTTGACGGACCTGATGGTCTACTCTCGCACCTACTTTCTATGATTCTATGATTCTATGATTACTGTGTACATTTCTACTTTGGATGCAAATTTGTTTTTATAATCTCAAGTAAAATTAGGTGCTATTCAGCATTATGCAACTAAAACCCAAGCATTCCTTTAAAGCATTATTTTTTCCAAATAAATGTTTAGAGAAAGCTACTTTAAATACAAAAAGTACAGAAATACAAGTAGAAGTCCAACGAGAATCTTACTGCAAATAGAAAAAATGGATTTAGGGATCACTCCTACTAATATCTATATTTGCAATTCCTTTGAGGATGCAGTGGATAAAGGGTTAAAGTTTAATTGCAAATTATTGTTTTATAATTGGTTGGTCTGCAAATCAACTGGGGAGAGGATCAAGTCAACTAAAGTGCAGAAATGGGGTCGCGTGAAGTTTCAAAGGCGCAAACAATCCACATTTGCATCTCAACTACACAAAGGTGGCAGGTCCCACCTCCTTATGGAGTTAATTTAATGAGTTATTTAAATGTTTTCAATGGTAGTCAACCATATTTCGTTACATCGTCCGATGCACACATTATTAGATTCATTTGTTTAATTCCATGTTCATCGTTGAAATTGTAATTGCCAATATGCTTCTCTAAAACACTAAAAACTACAAAATAAATATTTTTTAAAGAGTTGTAGCCTTCAAAATCAATATCAAACAAGTTAGTAGTATGACAGCCCAAGGTCAGTCAAAGCTAGTCTGGGCTATTTGAGTCAGTTGGAAACCAGTCAATAAGAAAGATTCAGGCAACAATCATAGCTGCTTGCTTCATCAGTGTCCCTTCCCCCGAGGTCAGGTATGGACTAAGTGGGATAGACAAAAGTGCCGGAGAAACTCAGCGGGTGCAGCAGCATCTATGAAGTGAAGGAAATAGGCAACGTTTCGGGCCGAAACCCTTCTTCAGCTCCATAGATGCTGCTGTACCCGCTGAGTTTCTCCGGCACTTTTGTCTACCTTCGATTTTCCAGCATCTGCAGTTTCTTCTTAAAGACTCAGTGGGTTATCTGCCTCTCAACTCCAGGTGCAAAACCAGACTAACTACCCTTAAGCCACAGAAGAATAGATGCTAGATATTTCCTCCTCGGATTCTCACGACCCAAGTAGGAAGCAGGAAGAAATATCCAACCAGTTACCTGGATGAGTGCAGCAGCCACAATGCTCAAAGACATCCAGGCAAAACAATTTGTCTTGTTTATGGTCGTGCAAGGATCCTTCCACTCATCATGCAGAGCAGCAGTGATATCTTCTAATTCAAGTATTTACTGCAGTAATTCACCAAAGTAGCTTTCGTATCACCTTCCAGCCCTGATGCATCTACACACAAATAGGACAAGAGCAATATATGCACGCACACCACTACCTCCTACAACTTGTTCAAAATCTGTAATTCTATGTTTAATGCACTGCAGGAGCCCCATCATTAAAAACACTACAAGAAGGTGATTGATTGCCATCTCTATCTCAGGATAAAATTAACAAATACAATTTTATTTTTGATGGCACTGCCTTCTCCTTAGTGAAAATGGTCCCCAAGTGGATACTAGTAAGAATGTGTATTCCAGAAGTGAATAAATGTACAACTACTTATCACTAATTGAACGCCATAGCAATGCTGTGATAATGGCATAAGAACACAAGAGATAGGGGCCAACAATAATTGACAATAAGGATAGATTAAATTAACATAATCAGCTCTCCTTCCATAATATTGTAATTACTTCTACTCAGAGATCAGAGATACAAAAAATTCAGAACAAGCAGGGCCAAATCCAAGGGTAGCAAATACCTCTGTAGTCAAGAAAATTGCTGAATATTTGGAGATATCCAAAAACTACAATCAGTGCCTACCCTATTCACCAACTCTGATGTAGCCATGGCTCCAACTACACTAAATATCCAACTTCAGTAGGATATTTAGTAGGAGCAACTAGAAACAGCATTAATGCTGGTCACATCCTAATGAGCATACCAACGTGCAAAGACTGTCTGAGATTAAGGAGGAGATGTTGGGGCTCCTGAAGAACATGAAGGTGTCCAAGTCCCCAGGACCTGATGGGATCTACACTGTTATTGAGAAAGACAAGTGAGGAGATTGTGGGAAAGATCTTTGTGTCTTCACAGGCAAGATCCCAGTGGACAGGAGAGTCGCAAACATTGTTCTTTTATTTAAGATGGGAAGTAGAGAGAATCCAGGGAATTATAGGCCGGTAAGTTTCATGTCAGTGGTAGCGAAGCTATTGGAGAGGATTCTTCAGGATATGATTTGCTCCCATTTGGGGATGAATAGTTTATTAGGGACTGTCAGCATGGCTTTGTACACAGCAGGTTATGTCTTACTAACTCAATTGAGCTTTTTTTGAAGAGGTGACAAAGGTGATCGATGAGAGTACGGCAGTGGATGATGTCTATATGGATTTTAGTAAGGCATTTGATAATGTCCTCCATGGGAGGCTGACCCAGAGGATTAAGATGCACAGGATTAACAGTGACTTGGTCGAAAGTATTTAGAACTGATTACCGATAAAAGACAGGGTGTTGTGTTGAAGGATAATATTCAGACTGGATTTTTGTGACAAGTGGAGTCTGCAGGGATCTGTGTTGAGACCTCTGTGGTTTGTGATGTACATATATAATTTAAACTTAGACAGGTTGGTTAGTAAGTTGTGAATGATACCAAGATTGCTGGAGTTGTGGACTGTGAGGAAGGTTTGTGAAAAGGATACAGTGGGATATAGAACAGCTACAGAAATGGGTGGAGAAATGGCAGACGGAGTGCAATCCAAGTAAGTGTGAGGTCATAAGGATGTCATACAGCACAGAAACAGGCTCTTCTTTTTACTTCCCCACGCCAACCAAGATGCCCCAACTACACTAGTCCCACCTGCCTGTGTTTGGGCCATATCCCTCAAATTCTTTCCTGTACGTGCACCTGTGATATTGGAGTTTGGGAGGTCAAATGCAAGGAAAATTTACAATCAATAGCATGACCTTAACAGCACTGATGTACAGAGGGATCTTGGGGTCCAAGTTCATAACTCCCTGAAAGAAAGAGCATATGGAGTGGTAAAGGCGGCATATGGTATGTCTGCTTTCATAAGTCGGGGCATTGCTACAAGAGTCAGGAAGTCATGATGCAGCTTTATAGGACTTTGGTTAGGCCGCATTTGGAGCTTTGTGCACAGTTCTGATCGCCCCATTATGCCAAGGATGTGGGGTCTTTGGAATGGAAGCAGAGGTGGTTTACCAGAATGATGCCTAGATTTGGGGACATTAGTTTTGACAGTGGTTGGATAGACATGGATCATTTTCTCTGGAGCGCCAGAGTTCACAGGGAAACCTGATTATATAAAATGAGAGGTACAGATGGGGTACAGTCAGGATCTTTTTCTCCAGAAAGGAAAAATCAAATACTAAATGGGGTTAGGAGGTAGATCAGCCATGATTGAATTGGGGAGTAGACTTGATAGGTCGAATGGCCTAATTCTACTCCTACTCCTTATGACATAGCTTTAAGGTGAGAGGGGCAAAGTTTAAAGGAGATGTAAAGGGCTAGTTTTTTTAAATAATTTATTATACGCAGAGAGTGGCTGATGCCTGGAACGCACTGTCGCGGGTAGCGGCTAAGGGAAGTAAATAGTGGCATTTGGATAAGCATGGAATGGAGGGATATGGAGCATGTGCAGGCAGATAAGGGATGGCATTATGTTCAGCTCAGATATTATGGGTCAAAGGGCCTGCTTGTGCTGTATATTTTAATATGTGTTCTATATTCTAAGAGATCACATATGCATGAACATCCAAACTGAAAAGCTACGAATTGCTTCTTTGAACATTATCCCAAGCAATGTTTATTCACTCATCAATGCCACCAGAAATTGTTCATTGGGAATTCACAGCCATTCACAATTTATAGGGATATGTTCCTGGAAAACATTAGGAAGCAAAATTAAGTAAATCAAGAGGCTGGGAAAAATGCATTCTGGGCTTTTTTTGCTGCAGTGTATTCCTATGCATAGATAGTTACAACAAAAATAGCTTTGCATATGAACACATATACTCCAAAGGGTCAATGGCATCAATGAAAATTCATAATTAAAATGGTAATTCCACAATTTAGGAATGTTCATGACATCCTCCTATGAGCATATTTGTTATCAGATTATTTCTCCCTTTGTGAGAAGCATGAATACACACCACAAGTAACTAATTTACTTAAGTGCTTTGGGACAGAAATAAACTACAAGGTGACTAGGTTTCTCCTCGTATTCTGTCCTATATTAATAAAACTCAATAAAATTGGACTGTACGGAATAGCTAATCCCAACCCATCATATTTCCATTTAATTTAATTTAATATGTAATCATATGGAAAGAATGGAGATTAATTCAGTTCACATAATACCATCTTGTAAGCTACAGTATGTCCAGAAACGCCAACATCTCAAGTAAACAAAATTCCCCACTTGGCAGCAGGTCAAGACACATTTACAGACCAGTAAAGAGTACATCTGCAACCTACTTTGAATTCCTACACAGCACAAAACATTTGCATAAGTAAAATTAGCACAATGAATGTGGAAAAAAAGTTGAATTTACAATTGAGGGCAAGTAAATTAGAATATTTACCTCTGTAATACAAATGTGCAATATTTTTTAGGTTCTCACAGAAAGCAACCTCTTGTCCCCAACTACTTTAATAGGTCCTGGGCCTCTTCCACGGCAAGAGTAAAGGCCAAACACAAATTGGAGAAACAGTACCTCGCATTTCATCATCCAGGTGCCAAAGGACAACAATGTAATGGGTCCTAGTGACTACTGTCTGGTGGCTCTGACATTCACCATTGTGAAGTGCTAAGAGAAGCTATTTATGGCACTTGTCAACTCCAGCCTCCCAAACAGCCTTGATCCACTGCAAATCACCTCTCGCAGTCATTCCTGCACCGTCGGAACCTCACTACCTGTGCACGCTGCCCTCGGGACGGCTGCTATGGAGAGGAGAAGGTTGCCCACCTCTTTGCAGAGTGTAGATTTGCAAAGAGAGTCTGGAGAGGTTTGCAAGGGTCCCTGTCACGGTTTATTCCCCACAGAGGACTCTGTAATTTACGGATTGTTCCCAGGGACGCATTCAAAGACTGACATCGAGTGCTGCTGGAAGGCCATCAACTCGGTGAAAGACGCTCTTTGGTCAGCCCGAGCTTTGTTGACCACTCAGTGGAGCGAGATGTCCGTCGGTGAATGTTTCCGACTGGCCCACTGCAGACTGCAGGTGTACGTGCTGAGGGATGCACTGAAGTTTGGTGCAGCCAACGCCAAGGCTCGGTGGGGGAGGACCACAGTCTAGGGTCCTTCCACTGCTGGACATGGGGGACAGGGTGTGGTGGAGACGCACTCAAAATAAGGGAAGGGATTCCACGCCAGTGGGCCACATGAGTGGCAAGGGTGGGGGATACATTTGTGAAATTTGAGCAATGTATGTAAACAGTATTGAATGTTTTGTATAGCCTCTGAAAATGTTGGATGAATTTTTTGCACGGTTCAAGTATTTTGTGTGTGTGTGTGTGTGTGTGTATCATGCAGAAGTTACAAAAGCTTGAAAGCATGTTACCATTAGATTCAAGTACTGTTATCAGACTAATGAATGGTCCTCCCACAAGGCAAGGAAATAATCCTTGATCGCCAATCTATCTCCCTTGCACTTGTTTTAATCTGCACTTGCTCTGCACCAGTAACACTATATTCAGCACTCTGATTATTTTCTCTTTTGTACTACCTGATGTATGCATAGCACTCAAAACAAAGTTTTCAGTTTCAGTACATGTGACAATAATAAGCCAACATAGCCACAAACCCAGTTTTTTGCATAGTGTGCTGGGGCTTGCTCAACAAGGCATAACATTTTTTTTATTAAAAGTTTCTGCGTTTCACAAGGTGAAACGTGGCTACAGTAACAAGCGATTACTAATTGATCTGACCCAACAGAAAGTAATAAATAGCACTGCCACTTTGCTTTTGTAGTGAATAATTCATTATTCAAATTTACTATGCTGTCAGTTACATGACTATATAAAACATTGCTGTTTTACAGTCTACAGCAGGAGTCGGCAACCTACGGCCCGAATGCGGCCCGCAACCCGAAATGATCCAGCCCGCAGGAAGATTTTTTCCCCCCGTAATCCCCCGCCAAGCGCCCCGCTACCCCCCCCCCGAGCGCAGCCGAGCGCTTCCACAAGCGTTGGCTGCACCGTATCCTGCGCAAAGCCACCAGCACGGCCACGCACCTTCTGTCAACATGTTTAAGAAAGAACTGCAGATGCTGGAAAAATCGAAGGTGGTGAGACATGCAAGGATTGCATGAGGCTGCCTCACCCACTGAGTTTCTCCAGCATTTTTGGCTACCTACTGTGAACACGTGATTTGATGCCTGCCATCTGGGGCGGGATCCATGAGTACACGTGATACATGTGGCTCGCCATCCGCTCACAGACATGCGTTCCGGCCCCTATGCAGAACAAGGTTACCGATCCCTGGTCTACAGGTAAGAAATAAGGATGTGCATTTCAAACTAGGCTATATTTGCAGATATTCTAGCTTTCTTTTTAAATTTAAAGTTATGTGTGTTTCAATATGCTTATTCAGCTGTTATGCTGCATAAAACAGATACAAATAATATTGGGGTAACTGCCTTATATACATGGCTATTTCCACTTCTATACATACCAATTATACAATATGGAACATATCATACAATTACAGACGTCAGACCAAAATTGGCGAGAATAAAAATTATAGACAGCAGACAGGCAAACACGCTAAGACAAAAGGGAAATTACCAGCACATTTTTCAGCACATTTATGCCAGTAAATAAGCTTCCATTTTATCTGATCAATTGGTTATTGTGAAGGTTTAATGTGTGACAGGCTTTACTGCATACTTCCAATTAATGTCAGAACCAGTCAAGCATTCCACATCCATTTCTAATAGCAAACAAAAGTTTCAGCTATTTCTAAGCCAGTCATAGTCAGTCACTTTCAGCGCAAGATTACTTTCTACAGTCTGAGATTTCAAATCTGGTCCTGGCAAACCCATTCCGTAAAACAAGCTGAATGAGGAAAAATGTTTCTTCAATTAAATAATCTCTTCCCTGCAGAAGGAAAACAAGTTTTAACCTTTTGCACCTGAAAACAAAACATGCTGCAACCAACACGACACTTTCAGCATCAATCATTGCATATACCCGATCGGCCGAAGTATTTCTAAAAAGCAGCAGTTGGCTGCGTGAATCCAACCAGCATTCAAATTTTATCTCTGCCTAGCACAATTTCTGATACATGGGGGCTTCTGGAGTACATTCTTGGCTATACACAATGTGGATCGTTGCATCAAAAGAAGTTTGGTCAGTTTAATTAACATATTTCAAATTTCTTCATGGAATTAATCAGCACAAGGTTGACATTGGACTGTACTGGCGCATGCCCAGGCAGATGGAGAATGCATCCACATTGCAACACAATTATACATCAGACTGGGAGTCAAAATAAAAGGCAACTGGTAAAGTGCCAAAGGAATATTTGACTTAAACACACCTTCCACAGGACTACTTATCCAAGCATATATATAAATGTATAACTAATGTGCCAAAAAAGGGATTCAGCTGCAGAATAATCAATTGAAAATATTTGTTAAAACAGTGGGGCTTCTGACGTTGAAGCCTTTCTCAAAGGAAAGGACAGGAATGTTGCAGGAGTCAATTGTCTCCTTCTGTGGGAAGTTTACAATTAATGAAGTATTTTAAATCACCATTGGTTCCTCAACTTCAGAAACCCACAAACACATTTGTTCCCAATGTTTTTCTTTGGCTCCTAAAGCTATAATTTAGTCGTAGTCAAATGCTTCAGGAATAAATCCAATAAATGCAAATTCCTAGAAAAAAAAGACATAAACACCAGGACTGAAATGAGAACGCTCATTCCAATTTAACTCTTGCCCCGCTTGCCACACTATTTTTTACATGAACTGTATAGAACTAAAATGCTTGAACTTACTAGTGTCTCCTTTGTAAAGAATGAATCAAACACAACATTCCTGTCACAAATGCATTGCAAAGTGTTTCTTTTAAATGCTTGTGCTAGCGATGGCAAGGATAAACAAATTTTCAAATTGGTCTGTAAAGTGGCCATGGAGAAAGGACAGGAATTTCACAGATCATGAAAAATGAAAATAAACCTTAAATGTAGAAGTTAAACAGCTATTCCGAACCTTCCCTCCCTCTCCACTATAGGTACATCAAGTTGAGAAACAATTATAGGGCAACATAATTTCTTATTGAGCAATTATTTCAACGTCGCCATTGTAAACTATAGAAACAGATCCAATTATGGCTTTTACCTGACATTTGAACAGATATGAATAGGAAGGTTTCATAGGGCTATGGGTCCAATGCAGGCAAATGGGACTATCCCAGTATGCCAACATGGCCAGTATGGAGAAGGTTGGTCAAAGGGTCCATCTCTGTGTGTAATAACTCTATGACAGGATTCACCTGGATAATAATAGAAAAAAAACATCATTCCTAGAGGTTTGGCGCACACACATACACGCGCGCGCGTGCGTGTGCGTGTGTATCCAGGTGAATCCTGTCATAGAGTTATTACGCACAGAGATGGACCCTTTGACTAACCTTGTCCATACTGGCCATGTTGGCATACTGGGATAGTCCCATTTGCCTGCATTGGACCCTTAGGGTCAGAGAGATACAGAAAGAGAACAGGCTCTTTGGTCCAGCAGGTTTATTTATCTTTTATTATTTATCTATTTATTTATTTATTACTTTATTTCAGACAGAATAAAAGAATAAAAAGCAAGTGTGAAACAGCATACAAAAAAACAAAACAAGAATATTTATAAAGTGTCATAAACAACATCTATAAATAAATGAAATCGTTTGTGTCCGAAAAGGAGCAGGAAGAAGCCAAAGCTTATTAATTCCCACCCCTTATTCAACTGCTTATAATTATCTTATACAAATTTAGCAGCTATATGGACACCATATGTACACCAGCAGCCATATGTACACCAAATTATTTACATTTATACACTAATCAAATATTTACAAAGCCATACAAAAAAGAGAAAAAAATAAAAAATAAAAAACCCTCATATACTATAATCTTAGTCATATATTCAACCCATCACCCTATAATCACCCCTCCCAATACAATCAGTATAACAAATATCCCACTCACAATCACCTATCCTCATCCCAATATCCTTTTAAAAAAGTGTTTTTGTACATCTTTTTAAACTGAATTATTTTTGTGCTAAGTTTTATCTCCTGTTCCAGACCATTCCACAAATTCACACCACAGATTGCTATGCACATACATTTAAGAGTTGTTCTGACATTGAGTTTTTTTAAATTACGTTCCCCTCTCAAATTATACCCACCCTGTCTTTCCATAAACAGTTTTTGTATATTTCTTGGAAGTAAATTATTTCTTGCTTTGTACATGATTTGCGCAGTCTTAAATTTAACCAGATCGGTGAACTTCAGTGTATGTGACTTTAAGAATAATAAATTGGTATGTTCAAGATATCCAATGTTATTGATAATTCTTATAGCTCTTTTTTGTAAAGTGCATAACGGCTGTATGGCAAAGTTGGTTTTGTAGGTGTTACCCCATATCTCCACACAGTAACTCAGATATGGCAATATGAGTGTATTATACAGAGTATGTAATGATTTGTGGTCCAGAATGTGTCTTGATTTTCCCAATATTGCTATAGACTTTGCCAGTTTTGCTTTGACGTGGTTTATATGTGGTTATGCAGATTTTGTGGTCTAAGATCACACCAAGAAATTTATTTTCATATACTCTTTCTATACTTATGTTATCTATTTTCAATTGTACTTGAGGGTTTGTTTTATGTTTTCCAAATAGCATAATCTTTGTTTTGCTTAAATTTAGAGACAATTTGTTGACAACAAACCACTGTTTTAATTTATTCATTTCTGATGTGATGACCTCCAAAAGCTGCTTCAAATTGTCACCGGAACAAAAAATATTCGTATCATCGGCAAATATAATCAATTTCAGTATATTTGCCACACTGCATATGTCGTTAATGTATATTATGAAAAGCTTTGTACCTAACACAGACCCTTGAGGTACTCCACAAGTTATGTTCATGTAAGTTGATTTATGTTCACCTATTTCTACAAATTGTTGCCTGTTTCTTAAATAGCTTCTCACCCAATCCAATCCAACCCCTCTGATGCCATACATATCCAGTTTCATGAGTAAAATGTCATGATTTACGGTATCAAATGCTTTTTTTAAGTTTATGAATATTCCCACTGCAAGTTTTGGGAATATTCCCACTGCAAGGTTTGTGCTGATGAACAGCTGATAAGAAAGCCAGCAGAGGAACAACTCCAGGACTGTTTGGAGTCTGTAGACTGGGCAATGTTCGGGACTCCGCAACGGACCTGAACGAATACGCCACAGTCGTTACAGACTTCATAAAGAAATGTGTGGGGGACTGCATCCCTACAAAAACCATCCGAGTGTTTCCCAATCAGAAGCCTTGGATGAACTTTGAGATCCGCACTTTTCTGAAGACCCGACACCGGGCATTCATGTCTGATGATACAGTGATCTACAAGAAGTCCAGATACGACCTTGGTAAGGCCATCAAAAAGGCCAAAAAGGACTTTGGCTCCAAGCTGGAGGATGAGACAGATGTTCGGCAGCTGTGGCGGGGCCTGAATACAATCACCTCCTACAAGGCAAAATAAGGAGGTAGCTCGAATGTCGGCGAAACATCACTCCCTGACGAGCTCAATGCGTTTTACGCACGCTTTGATAGGGAGAACACTGATGTGCCTTCTCGAGCCCCCATTCGCTGTGATGGTATTTCAGTCTCAGTCACAGAGGCCAACGTCAGGAAATCCTTCAGAGGGGTGAACCCTCGAAAAGCACCTGGACCTGATGGTATACCTGGTCGTGATCTAAAAACCTGTACGGACCAACTGGCTGGAGTTTTTATAGACATTTTCAACCTCTCACTTCTGAGGTCAGGTTCCCACCTGCTTTAAAAGGGCATCAATTATACCAGTGCCCAAGAAGAGCAAGGTGACGTGCCTCAATGACTATCGACCAGTGGCACTAACGCCTGTGGTGATGAAGTGCTTTGAGAGGTTGATCATGGCGCAAATCAACTCCTACCTCGACAAAAACCTGGACCCATTGCAGTTTGCCTACCGCCACAACAGATCAACGGTGGATGCGATCTCGCTGGCTCCCCACTCCGCTCTGGATCACTTGGACAGCAAAAATTCATATGTCAGGCTGTTATTCATTGATTACAGCTCGGCATTTAATACTATCATCCCCTCCAAGCTGGTTACCAAGCTCTCAGATCTGGGTCTCTGCGCATCCCTCTGCAATTGGATCCTCGACTTCCTCATTCACAGACCACAGACTGATCGTATTGGTGGAAATGTGTCAACCTCGATAACAATCAGCACGGGAGCACCTCAAGGCTGCGTGCTCAGCCCCCTGCTGTACTCACTCTATACTCATGACTGCGTAGTCGGTCATAGGGCGAGCTCGATCATCAAGTTTACTGACGACATCACTATTGTGGGACTTATATCTGATGGGGACGAGTCAGAGTATAGAAGAGAGATCGACTGACTGACCAAATGATGCCAGCACAATAACCTGGCCCTCAACACCAGCAAAACCAAGGAACTGATTGTGGACTTTGGAAGGGGTAGGATGGGGACCCACAGTCCCGTTTATATCAACGGGTCGATGGTGGAGAGGGTCAAGAGCTTCAAATTCCTGGGTGTGCACATCTCTGAAGATCTCTCCTGGTCCGAGAACACTGATGCAATGATAAAGAAATCACATCAGCGCCTCTACTTCCTGAGAAGATTACGAAGAGTCGGTATGTCAAGGAGGACTCTCTCTAACTTCTACAGGTGCACAATAGAGAGCATGCTGACCGGTTGCATCGTGGCTTGGTTCGGCAACTTGAGCGCCCAGGAGCGGAAAAGACTACAAAAAGTAGTAAACACTGCCCAGTCCATCATCGGCTCTGACCTCCCTACCATCGGGGGGGATCAAAAAGGCTGGCATCATCATCAAGGACCCACACCATCCTGGCCACGCACTCATCTCCCTGCTACCTTCAGGTAGATGGTACAGGACCCCGAGGACTGCAACGACCAGGTTCAGGAATAGCTACTTTCCCACAGCCATCAGGCTATTAAACTCAACTGAAACAAACCTCTGAACATTAATAGGCCATTATCTGTTTATTTGCACTTTATCTGTTTATTTATTCATGCGTATATATTTATGTAATGGTATATGGACACACTGATCTGTTCGGTATTCATGGCTACTATATTCTGTTGTGCTGAAGCAAAGCAAGAATTTCATTGTCCTACCTGAGACACATGACAATAAACTCTGTTCACATGACTTGACTTGTAAATCTCTTTTGCTCCCGCTCCACACACATTAATATTTAGATACAGTAGTGATTTATCGTGTACCAGCATCATTCACCATAACTCTAGTGCTTACTTACAATGGTTTGGCCAATATAGGCAAGAGTCCCCAATTTCTTTTTGGCCATTTTGTCTATTTTTCCTGCTACCTTTAAGGATCTGCGGACATGCATTCCAAGAGCCAATGGATATTTTTTAAGGCAGAGATAGATAGATTCTTGATTAGTACCGGTGTCAGGGGCTATTGGGAAAAGGCAGGAGAATGGGATTAGCAGTGAGAAATACATCAGCCATGATTGAATGGCAGAGTAGACTTGATGGGCCGAATGGCCTAATTCTGCTCCCATCACTTATGAACTTAGGAGCCCTCTACAACTCTTACAATCCTATTTATAGTGCAATATATATCCCAACTTGCCCTATGAAAAATGTACAACTTCACACTCACCATTTGTCATGAATGCCCCATCTAACTGGATGGCTTACTCCTGACTCAAACTTTTAACTGCAATACCAACTTTCATGCAATTGATAATCTTCCTAATCATGGCCCCTGGGTCTGAAGAAGGGATCCAACCGAAACGTTACCTATTTCTATTCTCCAGAGATGCTGCCTGACCAACACCCCCCCCCCCCCCCCCCCCCCCCCCCCCTCCCCCAGTTATTCCAGCATTTTGTGACAGTCTTCAGTATAAACCTGCATCTGCAATTCCTTCCTGCACACCCTGTATTTATGTCCAAGTCAATAAAAAAGCAGTAATACTAAATCTAGAGGAGCCATACAGGCCACAAACACACTGTCAAAGTTATTTGGACTGAGCATCATTCCATTCTTTCTCTCAGAGAAATTTTATTTTGCCACTTGCCAGTTTCACTTGGATCTCATGGGTTTCTCTTTTCTTGGTCAATCATCTATGTCAAACACATCACTAACGTCCATACAGATGACACAAAACACACCACACTTGTCACTTTAAAATGTTCATTCAGACACAAACAAACGTCACTTAATACTGTAAATCCACTGTAAGCTGGAAAGATTTCTCAATGTCTCTGAAGGCTGATTTATGTTCTTGTTCAGAGTATTTTCCAATAATTGCACCACTGGTCTAATGCAATGACAGCCTTGTAGTTAGTTAATACCAGATTAGCCCTCCACATAATACCACCAGCCAAAATGAAAATGAAAGTCATTTTCTGTCTTGCTTCTTTAAGAGCCTGGGATACATTCATGTCAACCTGACGATTAACCAACTTTTGAACTTGCTATATTTTTTAAATGCAACCTCACCATTCTTCACATCATTTCTCTCCAATGTCATTGTTTGCATCACGAGGACAGATGCTATCATTTAGAACCATAGCCCGAATATGAACTTCTGAGACCTAATAACCTAATCTCCAAGAGAACCATATCCTTTAATTCATTTACTTGGGAGAATGATGTCAATGGCAATCCTAGCATTTATTGTTTGCCCCAAATTTAAAAGTCAACCCCATCAGCCAAAAATGAAACTCTGGATGCTGGAAAACTAAAAAGACACTAAATACTTAACAGGCCAGGAGAGAGAAAAGCATTAATATTTCAGATCATGATCTTTCATTGCACAAAGAGAGCACATCTCTGTTCTTTCTCCACAGAGGCTGCCAAACATTTCCAACATTTTCTATGTTTATAATCACACCAGCAAATTTGGATGCACCAATGGACCCAAAATGGGTAGGAGTGTTCTTTCCCTCATGGGAGTTTTTGAACAAGATAGGACTTTACAACAATCAAGTAGCTTACTGATATTGAAGCTAGTTTTTCTTTTAAATTGCAAGCATACTGAATGCGTCAAGTTTGAATTCGACAACTGCCACAATGAGATTTGAATTAATCTCTGGATCAATGATCCAGAGCCCAGGCTACTAGTCAAATAACTCAATAGCACGTTACCTTTTACATTTCTTACCCTCTACTCTACCGCTTCAGAAACATTAAATTATTGTCGTTGACTCAAGGAATCCTTCCCAAGATGGGGTAGGTGTTTTCTAGTTTACCTGCCACTTATTTCCACACACAACCTCTTTGCCATCCCCATTCCCTGTTTAAATGTCAGCCTGTGCCTTCTGTACCGAATATTTATTCTACTTTTCCAGAGCTTTTGCTTTATCTCCAACCTGCATTCCTTGCCATCCATGGAAGTCTGATTGTGGGAACATTTGTTTTGATTGCTTGACAACTCCTCAATGTCTCAGTCTGCTCTGACAACAACATGATGGAAAGTATCCGTCAATTCAATAAAACCAAGTACTGTTTGCTCTTTTGTTGAAAGTATGAGATGTGAAAATACTCCCAATGCATTTTTAGAAAATCTGCAGTTTTATACCGTTTATTCTAGTTTATGTTTAGTGACTTGAATCTCCTGTTACTGCATTAATTATTTTTGCATTTCTCAAACTTGCCTGTACAGTTGCTTTTCCCCTCGGACTGTTTGGTGGGTATCTCTTGTTTTCAAGAGAGAGTTAGATTTCGCTCTTAGGGCTAAGGGAATCAAGGGATATGGGGAAAAAGCCAGAACGGGGTACAGATTTTGGAAGATCAGCCATGATCATATTGAATGGCTGGCTCGAAGGGCGGAATGGCCTACTCCTGCACCTATTTTCTATGTTTCTATAGTCTACAGTAATGTTCTGCCTTCTGGTGATCTTTCCTACAAATCACCCTTCTTCAGTTATCATTGTTATTTTGAATCAATATTGCCACACATCAAAATTTTTAATTTCCTCTAATGAGCTTTACAAATATGAATGTTGATGTGCCATTCCTACCCATCTTTAAACCATGACCACATACACCACAAGCCTTTCCTTGCCTTTAGTTAATCATCTTTATCGTCTAGACTCCTTGCATTAAAATATAAACAATTAAACATTAATAAACATCTGTGTCCCTTTTCCTGCACCGTTCATTTCCTGTCATCCACCTTCAGAATGCTGCCTTCCCTAAACCTTACCTTCTGCATTCCAATTTTTCCTCTTGAAATGCTGTCAAGTTTCTATGCTCAACAGACTAATTTAAACTCATCACAAAAACAATATCAAACCTCCCTAGAAGAGATATTAATTCAAAGGTATACAAAAATGCTGGAGAAACTCAGCGGGTGCAGCAGCATCTATGGAACGAAGGAAATAGGCAACTTTTCGGGCCGAAACCGTTCTTCAGAACTTTTCCAGCATCTGCAGTTCCTTCTTAAACACAGATATTAATTCAAACTGTGCTTAGATTAAATATTCAACATGTATAGTTCCACAGAATCTGTCCCATCCCAAGAATCTAAAGCCTCATTGCTGTAACATTCCTTACACCAGTCATTTGTGCTATTCGCCCATCTCTGTACACCATGGCACACATTCCCGGCAATAATCCGCAGATTACATTTTATATTTAAATTTCCTAGCAATACGAGGCTATGCCTATTCTCGGAGTGATCCTATCAAACCTATTCCCCCAAATTTCCACATTACCCATTCTCTTTGGCATGTCCATCGACACCATCCCAATTCTCCTACCACCCACCTACACCAGAGGTATTTTATGGTAGCCAATTAGCTTAATAATCAGCAAATCTTTGGGATGCAGAAGGATACATATGGAGTTATGGGTAGAATGTGAGATTTTCCACATGGGCAACACCAGAGATCAGTATCAAACGAAGAACTGCTGAAACTGTGAGGCTCCAAAGGTAATGCAAGCTCTGCACATACAGCACAGGACGGGAGAATCCAACCTGGGTCCCTGGAGCAGACAGCTCTCCTGCCTTTTAATGTCATTCCTCGCTCCATGTATATTATCTGCCTGCTGGACCTCATTCAATCTTCAATACAATGGTATCAGGACCACATCTAGCTGTTCATTCTCTATGCTTAGGATTTCTCAGTCATTCGCGACAGTCGCAAAACAATATGCCATCCTGGTATCACAAGGTAGGCCATAGAAACATTATAATTCTCTATCATTACAGCTCTGCAGTTCCATCTACCTAGAGCCAGTGCTACTGAGTCACCTGCATGTGTTTAGTTTAGATGCAGAGGTTAAGTGAAAAAACAATATTTTGTATGCTATCCAGTTGTTTCATTTGCAGCTACAGGTGCACAACCTTTTATCCGGAGTTCCGGAAACCGAAAAGCTCCGAAAACCGGACATTTTTTCCAGGATGTCGTCTGCACACCAAAGCTCGCGTTTGGCGCCAAACTTGACCCGAAACGACCCACGGTCAACCCAGGTCTGTACTACTGTAGCGGCTGCCTCCTCCCCGGAGACCGAGGAGACACTTAAACATCTGTAAATCATTGCTTAAATGTTAGTCAGTTAGTTTGGAGGGCTTTTATGTGAAGGGGGAAACTTTAATTCTTAGTCCCCTACCTGGTCGGAGAGGCGGGGAGCGGGCAATGCCTTACCGGGTCGCCGTGCGGTAAGCTCCGGAGCGCTGTGGCCGCCGACTCCCAACATCGCGGAGCTGGGGCTGCGGGCGTCTGGCCACGGGCCGTGCTGGATTTAGAGCGCCGTGCAGCCAGGGGCAGAGTTGCCGGGGTCGGAGCTACAATCAGCGCCGCCCGCTGGCCGGACGCCCGCAGCCCCAGCTCCGCGATGTTGGGAGTCGGCGGCCACAGCGCTCCGGAGCTTACCGCACGGCGACCCGGTAAGGCATTGCCCGCTCCCCGCTGGTATCCCAGCGCTGCGACGCCGCCGACTCCCAATATCGCGGAGCTGGGGCTGCGGGCGTCCGGCCGCGGGCGGCGCTGGATTTGGAGCGCCGCGCAGCCATGGGTAGAGTTGCCAGGGTCAGAGCTCCGTCCAGCGCCGCCCGCAGCCCCCAGCTCCGCGATGTTGTGTGTCGGCGGCCACAGCGCTCCGGAGCTTACTGCACGGCGACCTGGTAAGGCATTGCCCGCTCCCCGCCTCTCCGACCAGGTAGGGGACTAAGAATTAAAGTTTCCCCCTTCACCCCCCCCACCACATAAAATCTCTCCAAACTAACTGACTAACATTTAAGCAATGATTTACAATGATTCCCCGGTCTCCGGGGAGGAGGCAGCCGCTCCAGACCTTTCAAGCCGCCCGCGCTACCTACCTAATCTACGCTAAAAATCTTCCATTCGGAAATCCGAAAAATTCCGAAATCCGAGAAGTGTCTGGTCCCAAGGCTTTCGGATAAAAGGTTGTGCACCTGTAATAGTCAAAACAGATTACATACCATGGCTCAGACAGACCTGCTCAACTGGATGCCACAATCTACATCTGCTAAACTTCAGTTGGCAATAATCTCATTGCAGAGCCCAGGCTGCATTGCTGGTGATATAGTTTTCAGATCAGATATTCAACAAAAAAGGACCTTAACACAACCTTGATTCATATGAAGAGAGTCAAATGCAAGAAATTAAGAATGAGGGTAGACTGCTTATGATCCAAATAACTAATAAAAACATTATTATCTAATCACTGTCACATGTCATTTGTGGAACCTAACTATATGCAAAGTGGCTGCTTTTTCTACAACTCATCAAACTACTTTGTTAATCATTGTGCTTTGGGATGTCCCATGGATATGAACGATCCCATTGTTTTCATACTGGCAGGTCTCTATTCCCACTTAGCGCAGGCTTCAACTGTTGCAACATTAGATTACCGTGTCACCATGCATCCTGGAAAGAGAAAAGCCAGCATGTCATAAACGGATAGGAAGAAATGTTTACATACGGACTTTTAAGTCAAGAAAAGTATTCGATCAGGGTGATGGTTGAAACTTTTTTAAACTTTGTTTGAAAGAAAGATGGCTAAATTAAAGCCTACTTTAAGCTGCAGCCTAAAGTTTGTGTTCCCAAGGGCATTGTTTTTTACCACAAAAGTTAGTGCTTAATTTTAGCTTTTAGAGATTTTGTTCTGTATGTTAGTGTTTTTTTTTTTTTTTAAGTGATCGGTCTAAACCTCCCAGTGTACTTAAAATATATTTCCTTCAATATTTCCTACAAAGTTAGTATTAAAAATCTAAATACATGGCAATTTCAGGGCAAGTCATATTAATAAACTTATGATGGTTCCCAATTTAAGGGCAAATTCAGGACCCCAAAGGGGCAGCAATTCTTCAATCGTTACGATTGTAAAATTCAGATTTATACTTTGTTCGAATCTATATTAGAATTTGAAAAATCATTTAATTTCATCTGCATTCATGTTGTATTTGTGTTTACTGCACTCAAGCAGTGGTTTCCAATCACCTCAAATTGCCCCTGCTGGTAATGCAATCAGCATCTACCAATACTTTGTTCTGGTATTAATGCCATTCAAAATACTCTACCTAGACAGAACAAGTTTGACAAGACAGAATCTATAACTGCATCACTGGGACCTCCTCCACTCCTTAAACAAAAAAAAGTTGAAATGATTCATCGAAAAAAATAAACATCAAAATGGAATTCCAGAAAGCTCGATAATCCAAAATAATGTGTTTTGTTCAGTAACTTTAATGCTGTGGCTCAATCTATAACTTGAAAATCGGCAATCTAATGGAGAAACCTTATTGAAATTCCAATGATTGCTTTTGCCTTTGAAAACAGAACTGGAGAAAGCAAGCCCCTGGAGCCCAAATTCTAACTGACAAACTTCTATAATAGCTGCATTTATCCTGAGGAATGAATTTTATGTTCAAACTTGTTCCTGGCATACACAGGTCCATGGTGCAAATCTGTAGTAAAACTGATAATATATAGCAGTCTTTCAGAGGTTTTAGATAGCAGTCTTTCAGATAGCATGCCTAGCGATTATCTATTTGGTCCAATTAATCTGTGGGTCACTGAAGAGGACTACAAGTGGCAATTCTAACATATAACCAATTCAATAGGTGATGTCAGGCCAAACTGCACAATGAAAGCAATTCATAGCAGTGTGGTTTGATCCTAGGTGAACAAATATAACCAATAATCACATTGATCAAAACCACATTGCATTAACAAGGCCTTCCTCCTTTACCGTAAGAAAAATTACGGGAAAAAATCTGACCAAAGAACAGACCTTCAAGAACTTTAGGAAGTTCCATAGTATTTTCCAGTCACTTAAATTTTATCTATAGTCACTGGTGAATTATAATGAAATGCGGCATCCAATCTCCACACCACATAATCCTATTAACAGCAATTGACCAAACAATCTGTTTCAGTGACTGAAAGATAAATATTAGGCAGGATATTAAGAATCACCACACTGCTTGCTTTATTTTAAAAAACATTTTAAGTTGTGCTGTGGGATCTTTTATGCCAATTTTGATGGCCAGAGCAGACCTCTGTTTAACATTCTATCCCAGACACATCACCTCCTTCATCCTCACTGAAGTAACAGCCTGAATTATTTGTTCAAGTCTCTGGAGTCGGACTTGATCCCCCAACCTTTTGATTCAAGAGGCACAAGGATGACAACTAATCCAGGCCTAGTCAAGATGTTCATCAGTAAAATTTCAAAGAAAGAAATGTGTAATTAAATGTTTTGCTTTCTTTCTTTAGTCTAGCATCGGTAGTGGGGAAACTGCTAGTCAGTTATTAAAGATGGGATAGCAGCACATTTGGAAAGTGGTGAAATCATTGGACAAAGTCAGCATGGATTTACAAAAGGTAAATCATGTCTGACGAATCTTATAGAATTTTTCGAGGATGTAACTAGTAGCGTGGATAGGGGAGAACCAGTGGATGTGGTGTATCTGGACTTCCAGAAAGCTTTCGACAAGGTCCCACATAAGAGATTAGTATACAAACTTAAAGCACACGGCATTGGGGGTTCAGTATTGATGTGGATAGAGAACTGGCTGGCAAACAGGAAGCAAAGAGTAGGAGTAAACGGGTCCTTTTCACAATGGCAGGCAGTGACTAGTGGGGTACCGCAAGGCTCAGTGCTGGGACCCCAGCTATTTACAATATATATTAATGATCTGGATGAGGCAATTGAAGGCAATATCTCCAAGTTTGCGGATGACACTAAGCTGGGGGGCAGTGTTAGCTGTGAGGAGGATGCTAGGAGACTGCAAGGTGACTTGGATAGGCTGGGTGAGTGGGCAAATGTTTGGCAGATGCAGTATAATGTGGATAAATGTGAGGTTGTCCATTTTGGTGGCAAAAACAGGAAAGCAGAATATTATCTAAATGGTGGCTGACTAGGAAAAGGGGAGATGCAGCGAGACCTGGGTGTCATGGTACACCAGTCATTGAAAGTAGGCATGCAAATCTGAGGAAGGACATTATTGCCATAGAGGGAGTGCAGAGAAGGTTCACCAGACTGATTCCTGGGATGTCAGGACTGTCTTATGAAGAAAGACTGGATAGACTTGGTTTATACTCTCTAGAATTTAGGAGATTGAGAGGGGATCTTATAGAAACGTCCAAAATTCTTAAGGGGTTGGACAGGCTAGATGCAGGAAGATTGCTCCCGATGTTGGGGAAGTCCAGGACAAGGGGTCACAGCTTAAGGATAAGGGGGAAATCCTTTAAAACCGAGATGAGAAGAACTTTTTTCACACAGAGAGTGGTGAATCTCTGTAACTCTCTGCCACAGAGGGTAGTCGAGGCCAGTTCATTGGCTATATTTAAGAGAGAGTTAGATGTGGCCCTTGTGGCTAAGGGGATCAGAGGGTATGGAGAGAAGGCAGGTACGGGATACTGGATGATCAGCCTAATCCTGCACCTAATTTCTATGTTTCTATGTTTAAGTAATATCATTGGACAGGCAGCATCCATTTTTATTGCTTGTTGTTGCTTACAGGGAAGTACATGGAGAAGGGTGATGCAGTTAAGGCAGTAAGTCTTGTGTGCCTTGAATTAACCAGAAATACACACATACGACCTTCATCTTTGTAAAATGATTGGTTCAGTATTACATGTGATTGACACTCAATCACATCCAACTCTGAACCTGATCTTGGTTGACCTCAGCCCGCTGACTATGAAGACTGAAGAGATAGAAATTGATTTTTGAGAGTGCACACTAAAGCATATTAAAAACCGAATTTTAAAAAGTCTTTTCATCACAGATCTGAAAAGGAACGCATGTCTATTATTGGAAAAATAATTGTTAATTTCAAGATTCATGTTAAGTGATGCTGTTACCAAAATATCCCATTGAAAGAGTTGTACGTACTTGTATCAACCACGGAACCTTGCATTGTAATATTTTTAAAAACAACATTGACAATAATATATTGTGTTACCAAATACCCACTCACTAATAACAGACCGTTACACTGAAATGATGTAGACAGTTGTGTGAAACAATACATTGGAGGTATTTAGAAAATACTAGAAGTGGAAAGAAAATAGCTGGTATTAGTAAGGAACCATGCCTTATTTGTACTGCTAATGCTGTGCACAGGACAATATATTCACAATATCGAGATAGTCCAATCTTCAGTTGAAAATCTAATGGCAAATGCTGGAATATTCAGCAAATACTACAGAATTTCTTCTTCCAGTTCCTTTAGGAGAATTATAAAGATTGATGGGCAAGTTCCTGTGGTTGGTTGGGACTGAAAGCAACTTAAATTTCATACTGCTTATGTTCCCATGGCTCACATTGGCATTTGTACTGCTTGCATCAAGCATTTACTTGCTGGTACCGTACATTGGCCTGCATTGACCAATTTTCACCTGTGGGCATTTGAGGCAGTGTTTGTAGAGAAAGATGCACAAGCAGTTATACGAGCAAAACAAAAAAAAACCTCACTGCACTTATTCCCCTATCAAAAGAGAGGGGGGGGGGGGGGGGGGGGAGAAGGTAAGAATTTGATTAGTTCCTTCGATAAAGCGTCAATAGTTTTATTGTCATATATCCTTAAATGGAATAATGAAATTCTTACTTGCAGCAGCACAATTATATGTAAACATAGAATTCTGTAAAACACCACAATAACCCAAAAAGTTTGTTTATACAAAAAACAAACAATAGTAGTGCAAAGACAAAAACAATGTCCCCCAAGTCTCTGTAATTCAGATTTGGATGTTGGATGTTACCGAACATTACAGTGACAAATTTAAAATAAAATTTTAATTGAATATGTCTGAATATTACCAATACATTGATTTACAACAGTGACTAATTCACATTTCAACTTAGGTTGGTCAAATAGCCCCTCAATATCAGTTTCAGTTCCAAATAAGGTGTTCCACACCAGGGCATCGGAGATGTCCTCATTCTTCAGGGAACGGGGGTTTCCCTCTTCTACTATAGATGAAGCTCTCACCAGTGTCTCTTCTAGACCCCGTAACTCTGCTCTCACTCCCCCCCCCCCCCCACTTGTCCTCACCTTACACCCTACCAGCTGTCACATACAACAAATAATCCTCCGACATTTTCGCCACCTTCAATGGGATCCCACCATTGGCTACATCTCCCCATCTCCTCTTCCCGTCTGCTTTCCGCAGAGACCGCTCCCTCCGTAACTCCCTGGTCAATTCGTCCCTTCCCACCCGTAGCACTTTCCCTTGCAACTGCAGGAAATGCTACACTTGTCGTTTTACCTCCCCCCTTGACTCCATTCAAAGACCCAAGCCGTCTTTCCACGTGCGGCAGAGGTTCACTTGCACCTCCGCAAACCTCATCTATTGCATCCGCTGCTCTACGTGTCAGCTGCTCTACATCGGTGAGACCAAGTGTAGGCTTGGCGATCGCTTCGCCCAACACCTCCGCTCGGTTCGCAATAACCAACCTGATCTCCAGGTGGCTCAGCACTTCAACTCCCCTCCCATTTTGAATCCAACCTTTCTAGCCTGGGCCTCCTCCATGGCCAGAGTGAGGCCCACCGTAAATTGGAGGAGCAGCACCTCATATTTTGCTTGGGCAGTTTACACCCCCAGTGGTATGAACATTGACTTCTCCAATTTCAGGTAGTCCCTGCTTTCTCATCCCCTTTCCAGCTCTCCCTCAGCCCACTGTCTCCACCTCTTCCTTTCTTCTTCCCGCCCCCCCACCCCCTCATCAGTCTGAAGAAGGGCCTCGACCCGAAACGTCGCCCATTTCCTTCGCTCCATAGATGCTGCCTCACCCGCTGAGTTTCTCCAGCATTTTTGTCTACCTTCGATTTTCCAGCATCTGTAGATCCTTCTTAAACATTTTCTCAATTTCAGCTGCATCTTTAGGCTATGACTTTGCCACATCCCTAGCCTCCGTAAGTAATGGGACAGATTGAAAAGAAAATACTATTTTAGTATTTGTATACAAACCGCCTTTGTATTTTGGACCAAATCAGTCTTCCACATTGCAGGTAAAATAATTGGCATTTTAACCCGAGGGTGTCCAGGTTATTTTCTGGTAAATCTATTCTGCAGTCCCTTCTGGGGTAATACATTCTATAAAGATGTGGTGCCGAGAGTAATTTCACAGCAATCACACATGTTTTCATTAGAATTTTATACAGCTGTTGTTGAAAAACTTCTACCCATATGTATTTCAGGTGCAGCAGTCAACATTCCATTCATCTTCTTGAATATTTTATACACCTAAGATATTTTGTACATGAATCCCATCTCTTTGAACCTCTCTTGCTAGCTTTTCCACCTTTTAGGAAGTACTTGGTCCTATCTTTTCTGAAAATATGGTGGATGACCTCGCGTATGGCTGCACCAAAATTCACGTGCCACAGAACTGGCCACTTACTCAGAAGCTTGAAAGTGTGTAACAGACTTAGGAATGGCTGTTTCCCCCATTCTTCTTATAGACAATAGGTGCAGGAGTAGGCCATATGGCCCTTCAATCTGATCATAGCTGATCATCCACAATCAGTACCCCTTAGCCCCCCCCCCCCCCCCCCGGTCATGGCTGAGCATGGGTGTCTCCAGGATTGGAGGACGCCTGTGCATGACTTTGTTTAACGTGGGGAGACTGGTGCACAGACAGCCACCACACGGTCCTTGATAGATCTGGGTCAGGATCCACTGGCATGGAGTCCAAGACGACCGGAGACCCTGTTCTGCTGCAGCCTTCATCCGCCTTCCCAGCCGTTGTGATGTTCCACTAAGGTCAGCCATCATCCTCCACCTGTTCCACCATTGGTTCCCAAGTTACTAGGTTTCTAAATGGTCCTTCTATAAGCTAGGTGATGTCCAATTCACCTTTGCCCCAGTGCGGACATTGGAACTGGTGGGCTACCAAGCCAAAAACTATATTCTGCACTCTACCTTTTATTTGCTCTATCTATTGTACACAGGTTCGGCTAGAATGTTTCTACGTATAGCGTTATCAGATTTGATTGGATGGCATACAAAACAAAGTGTTTCACTGTACCACAGTACAGGCAATAATAATAATAATGATAAACCTGAAGTCTCAAGATATCAACATCTAAAACACAAAGCTTCCATTTACACTGCTTACAATGAATCTCTCATTGTGTCACTGGCTATTAGATGTATGGTTTTCCATCCTATCATTCAAGTCATTTATAAGAACAAAGAATATTTCTGGATCAGACACAGATCCTTGAAGGATACTACGTCACATTGTGGCAATCTGAGCACTGCAAATTTCCTTATTGGATCAATTTTGCTATATTCATTTTCAGTTGGAGTTTATGAGACATTGTAAAATGCCTCAGGAAGTACATTTAAATAATTCACAGATATTCACCCATACACAACTAGTCAATCAGACTCATCGAGGGAGATTTAACCCGCACAAAGTTGCACTGGCTCTCCTCGATCAGACCAAAATTTAAGGTGTTCAATGAATGCATCATTAATTACAACCTGTACAAATTGCCTGACGACAGACATTAAGGCAGGACAAATTTTCTTTGGCTTGCTTTTTAGTGTAATGTCTTGTTTAATTTGAATCTAGTAGAGCAGCCCGTGAATGAGAAGAGTGGCAATTTTAGCAAGAGCATTTTGTCATCATCCCAAAACACATACAGGAAACCATCAGGTCATTCTTCAGACCCATTATCTTCATCACTGGTACTTTGCTGATGTTGATACTGGCATGCCTCCAACAGCGATTCAATACAAGGTTCAACTAGCAATCCTCAACATCTACCACTAAAAGGACAATGTATTGTTAAAAAATAAAAAAAAAGCTTTCATTGCTCGATCACCTCTTTATTCTCTTAACTTTTGACATCCTTTGCAGCTTTCCTTTCACAGCTCTGATTGTCTTACCATCTTTTGCTACCTTTATATCTCTCCTAGTCACTAGAATTCATGCTGGTGTTTCCCCTTTCCCATGCTCTGTTTATATTGTGAACCATGACATTTAGTTACCAAAAAACAGGATTGCCTCTAGAGGCATACTAGTTCTTCAGAAACGCCAAATTTCTTTTTGTATGCCTTTTACTCGTGTAATTCTTCAGGGCTCGAAATTAGCGGTTGCCCGGGTGCCATTGACCACCCAAAGTGCTGCCGGGCAACCTAAACGGCGACTCATTTTGCCCGGCTTGGCACGCAGATACTGGCTTATACCGATAGACACAAAAAACTGGAGTAACTCCGCGGGTCAGGCAGCATCTCTGGAGAATAGTAACGAGACGTTTCGTGTCGGCGGCGGCTGTATTGCAGGCCAAAGATACTAGGTGCGTGGTGACGAAGGGTCGGAGCGAATGACGGGCCCCGAACAGTGGCAACAGCGGTTCCACCGCCTCCTCCCGCACCCCGCCCGGCGGAAGGAGGCCTCCCTCTCCCTCCCTCCCTCTCTCGGCGTGCGAGAGGGGTTGTTTTGAAAGCGCCGTTGGCTGATTTGCAAGCAGCGGCCGCTATCGCCCTGATAACGGCCGCTGCTTGCAAATCCGCCAACGGTGCTTTCAAAACAACCCCTCTCGCACGCCGAGGCCGGGAGAGAGAGAGAGAGAGAGGGAGGGAGGTCTCCTTCCGCCGCCTGAAGCAGCTGCACCAAAGATCCTATAGCTATAAGATCTTTGAGCTGCACCGCTCGGCCCCGCACCTTCCTGTTGGCTGGAGGAGGGGAGGCGGTGGAGAGGAGATCCCAACCGCCACCCCCTTTGGCGGCGGCACTTTGGCATTGGATAGGGACGGCCAAGACAGCGGGGCGATGTTGTCCGAAGAGCGCTGACCTTCCTGACCTACTAATTCACCTGCCTCAATCCATCCATTACGCACCAATTGCCATCTCACCCCGCCCCCCGCCATCTATCCACCCCGCACTGATTCACACACACCCTGACCCTATTGTGCTTCATGGTCTTCAGAGCGAACATTGACTATGTTTGCTTACGGAATGCAATCAAATGTGTTTTAATTCCCAATGTTATTATTTGTTTTGACACCTTTAAACATATTACCAAAAGAACATTTGCTGCAGTTATGTCCTTTGGCCATCTCTTGTCAGTTAGTGTAATGTTTAACCTGTCAGATGGGTATAGTCGGTTTTAACAGCTATTATCATAAAATGCCTTTAGAAATTTCCTTGCAACCTGTATATTTTGTTATGGATAAATTATGTGGGAAGCGAGAGTGTTTCTGTACCAATAGCAATAACGACCCATGCTATGGCCATGTCATGGTAATTTTCGGTCCTTCACAGAAAACATGCTTGCATCAATCTGTAGTGTGTATGGTTAAGCATATATGTTACCATGGTCCAGGATTTATTGACACAGGTTGATCATATGCTGAATAATCCAACCACATTTTTGTTTGGAAGTGGAAAGAACTAATATTAATTGCAATGTGTAAAAAGAGTTGAGATACTGTATTATAATTTTGCTGCATGTCATTGTGTTCACATGGACTCCCCCACCTGCAAGCTCGCATCTGAATTCGCCTTTTGACTTGACAACTTCTCTCTCACTCAGCACGTCACCTTTCCCACCCATGACAAAGGTCACATCCTTGACCTGGTCTGCTCCACAAATCAACCGGTACTCGACCTCCATCCTTGCCTCTTCCCCCTCTCTGATCATAAACTTATACGGTTCACCATCCCTTCTTCGACACCTCGCCCCTGCTTCCTTCGAGAAATCACCTTCCGTAATCTAAAATCCATTTATCCCCTCCATCTCTCTGACCTCCTCTCCACCACTCTCCCCCTGGACTCAGCCCCAATCTCACCTGATGATCTCACAAACCATCTCAACTCCACCTTGTCTACCTCCCTTAACACTATGGCCCCCCTCAAAACAAGAACCGTAACTTTCAACACATCTTCACCCTGGTACACACCTGCACTTCATAAACTGAAACAGACTGGTCGCCGACTTGAACGACTCACAAAGAAATCATCTCTCACAGTCCACCTTGAAGCTTACAAACTCCACCTCACCGATTACAAAGATGCCCTCATTGCTGCAAAATCTGCCTACCTCTCCTCCATATTCACTGATCCCTGCCTAAACCACAGAACCCTCTTCTCCACAGTGGGCAACCTCCTCAAGCCTTGAGCAAACACTCTCCCTACCTCTACTCCGGATCTCTGCAACTCATTCCTCCACTTTTTCGCTGATAAAATCAGCACCATCTATCAATCTTTATCCCCTGTACCCGACTCCCCAGCATCTACTCCACCACCTACCAAGGCCCTTCCTTTCAACATCTCCACTGACCTCCTTACCCCTCCTCCACACTGCTTCCTCTCCCAGTTTGACCTGGTCACCCCTATTGAAATCTCCAAACTCATCAGCTCTTCCAAACCCACTACCTGCTCCCTCGACCCTCTCCCCACTCCCCTGCTGAAGTCCTGCCTCCCCGTTCTCTGCCCCTACCTCACTAATCTCTTCAACTCCTCATTGTCCCAAGGAATTGTCCCCTCTGCTTTCAATACTGCTGCTGTCACACCAATCTTAAAGAAACCTGGTCTTGATCCCTCCTCTCTCATTAACTACCGCCCAATCTCAAACCTCCCCTTTCTTTCAAAAACCCTGGAGCGTATCGTTGCGTCACAACTTCATTCCCACCTCCTTGCGTATAACCTACTTGAACCCCTCCAATCTGGCTTTTGCCCCCTCCATAGCACAGAAACTGCTCTCCTCAAAGTCCTCAACGACCTCACCTCTGCTGACACTGGTTCCCTCAACATCCTCATCCTCCTCGACCTGAGCGCAACCTTCGATACAGTGAACCATGACATCCTGCTCACCAGACTCAAAGACCTCGGCATTGAAGGCTCTGCACTCAGCTGGCTCCGTTCCTACCTTTCCAACAGATCCCACTTCATCTCTCTCCACAACCACACCTCTGCTACAGCCACAGTCACTCAAGGCGTTCCCCAAGGCTCCGTACTCGGCCCCCTCCTCTTCATCATCTACATCCTCCCCCTTGGTCAGATACTCCGCCACTTCAACCTGGACTTCCACTGTTACGCCGATGACACCCAGATCTACCTCGGCACCAAATCCCCCCACAACCCCCCCCCCCCCCCCCTCTCCCATATCAACTCCTGTTTGTCAGCTATAAAAACCTGGATGCAACATAACTTCCTCAAACTCAACAGCGATAAGACAGAATTCCTCCTCATAGGCTCCAAAGGCACACTCAGCAAAATCAATAACCCCACTCTCACCATCGACGGCACCACTGTCTCCCCATCTCCCCAGGCCCGCAACCTTGGCGTGATCTTTGATTCCACCCTCTCTCTTGAGCCTCACATCCGCCATGTCATTAAAACCTCCTTCTTTCATCTCCGCAACATCGCCAAACTCAGACCCTCTCTCACACCTCCCGCTGCTGAAAGACTCATCCATGCCTTCATCTCCTCCTGACTGGACTATTGCAACTCACTTCTCCTTGGCATCAGCTCCACCTACATCAACCGACTCCAACTGGTCCAGAACGCAGCCGCCCGACTCATCACCCACACCAAATCCTGGCATCACATCACTCCAGTCCTCAAACAACTTCACTGGCTTCCCATCTCCCAACGGATCACCTACAAAATCCTGATCCTCACTTACAAAGCCTTCCACCATCTGGCCCCCCCATATCTCACTGACCTCCTCTCCCCCTACCAACCCTCACGGTCCCTCATATCCACATCAGCCGGTCTCCTCTCCATCCACAAGTCCAACCTCTGCAGTTTTGGGGACTGAGCCTTCTCCAGGGCAGCTCCCAGGCTCTGGAACTCCCTCCCCCAACTGATCCACAATTCCGTGTCCCTCACCATCTTCCAGTCCCGCCTCAAGACCCATCTCTTCACCTCTGCCTAACCTTAGCCCCACGTCCCCCTCCCTTTTCATCTGTGCATTAATTGCCTCATATTGTGTTTTGAATTGTATTCTGTCTTTACTTTGTGTACTAGTCATGTCTCTACTATTTATTTCATTCCCCTTACATGTTTTTCCTCTACCTGCTAAATTTTTGTAAGGTGTCCTTGAGACTCTTGAAAGGTGCCCATAAATAAAATTTATTATTATTATTATTGTGGTATATATCATGTCTTGATTGGTGAATATGTTGAGTTCGTGAGTTATTTGAAGCAGAAATAATATGTGAATGTAGACAAAAGTGCTGGAGAAACTCAGTGGATGTGGCAGCATCTATGGAGCGAAGGAAATAGGCAACGTTTTGGGCCAAAACCCTTCTTCAGACTGATGGGTTTCGGCCTGAAACGTGGCCTATTTCCTTCGCTCCATAGATGCTGCTGCACCCGCTGAGTTTCTCCAGCACTTTTGTCTACCTTTGATTTTCCAGCATCTGCAGTTCCTTCTTGAACACGTTATGTGAATGCTTCATTGAGCATAATTCCGACTGGTAACTACGCACTTCGTCCGAGCACATTATCGCACACGTCATGCAAACCGTCTTAAATGACCACTTGAACTGTCATTTGGCAACCTAAAAAGCTGTCATGGTTGCCCGGCTGGCAACAGGGGAAAAAGGTTAAGTGAGAGCCCTGTGTATGTACTCTTATTTTGCCCATTTGCACCTTTCCCAATTTACCACGAACAATATCTCATTGCATTTGCCTTATGCCAATCTAGAATCCTAGTAACTAATGCCTTTCTTCCTTGCAAAGAGAAAACAGCAAATCAAATCCTGACTACTTTTGGATAAATTCTCATGCACTATTAGGTCATCAAATCTGGCTCATTACTAAATCGCACATAGCTTGTGACTTTGTTCCAGAAAATTATCCCATACATTAAAATTCATTATTTTTCAGACCAGTTGGCTTGCTGCAATCTATGCTACAAGTGAAAATCCTTCATTAAAAGTAAATTGCCTTTTCCACATAGTATTTTAATCTCCTATTTTGTGTATTCCATCACTTCATTCTATTTTTTTAAGTTTAGTGATACAGCGCCGAGAAACAGACCCTTCGGCCCACCGGGTCCACGTTGACCAGCGATCCCCGCATAATAACACTATCCCACACACACTAGGGACAATTTACACTTATACCAAGTCAATTAACCTACAAACCTGCATGTCTTTGGAGTGTGGGAGGAATCCGACGATCTCAGAGAAAACCCACGTAGATCATGGGGAGAACGTGCAAACTCCATACAGACAGCACCCGTAGTCAGGGTCGAGCCCGGGCCTCTGGCGCTGCAAGCGCTGTAAGACAGCAACCCTACCGCTGCACCACCGTGCTGGGGGTCTGTACACAAACTCAACTATACACTTAAACTCTCACAGAAATGACAACATTCAAACCTCACATCTCATAACGTTATCTTCACAGACTAAAAAAACCACAAGAGTCAGTCCCGTGCTCCCTCCTGGTGTTTTACCATAAATACTTCCGAAGTGAAAGAGAAAAAGTATTTATGCTGTGAAGCCTGCTCTAACTTGAGCAAAATTTCATAAACACCACCCTCCCCAACAGATGGTATCAAATCGGCAGGCAGTGAATCTGCTTTTATTTTGTATTCAGGTAAACACAAAATGATTTCCAAAACATTCGTATTCAGTTCTTGTAAAAACTGAAATCCTAATCTGTCATTCCAGCCCCATTACAGAATACTGGCTTTGTTTGTCATAGCTTTTATTTTCTAAGAGATATTTATTTTTCTTAGATTGCTCCTGTCACAATGTTCTTATGTCTATTTTTCAATATCAACACAAAGCATTTTACTTACATAATTGCCATTCCTCCCAAAGAAAAATGGCAGAGCTCTTGTTCCTGGCTTGCCAAGATTAGATAAAATTCCTCACTTGAAATCGTCAGAGACCATTTTCGAATAAATAGTCGAAGTCTATGCAATCTCAAAGTCTCCAGTACATTAGATCTATAAAGGCAATTACCAATGAAAATGCATCGACAGTCCCACATTAAAAAACATAAAAACATACACTGAAATTGAATTTTAGATGGACACCTTTTGTTTTATTTATATCTAGAAGATTGAAACAACTTTCTCAATCACACTTTAATATTATTCACAATATCCATGTCAGCCAATCGCTTGAAAAACATCACAAAGTACAAAGATCGAATGGGTAATTTGATATAAAAGTTGGAAAGATAACAATAAACCACATGCTAACCTTTTTCTACTTTTGAAACAGAGGTGATTGTTGAAAAGAGGTTATTTGCCTAAAATATTAAATATGTTAATAATATTAAACAACCTCTGTAAGCACAAGAGATATCAAATAGGTTTGTCTGACTCGAATAACGAGCATTAATATCCAAGTTGGCACTCTCATGCAACACCAGACTGCTGCTTTATCAGAGCTGTCACATTTCAAAGCTCTTAAGCCAAGGTCCTGTCTTCCCTCTTGGTGGATACAAAAGATCCCAGGGCATCACACTGAAGAACAGGGGAGTTATCCTTGATGACCTTGCCAATATTTATCCTACAATCACCAGCACTCAAATAAATTATCTGCTATTAGCTCAACATTGTGTATGGGTGTTACCACAACATACTGGCCACTGCATTTCCCATAACAATAGTCACACTTAAAAGACTTCATTGGCTACAAGTCGTTTTGAGATTGTGAATGATGCTCCAATTCCATCTGTCTTATCCCAGTATAAATTGGAATATTTAAAATTTACAGCGTGTACACATGAAAATAAATATGGAAATTAATTTAGTACAATGCAAGTTTAATTGATGCAACTAATGAATGATGTGCTAATTAGATGGTAGAAGATATCTATTGCAATAGGATTTTTGAGTGTTGAACATCCTTTGTAAGCTTAAAACATGAAAGGATAATAATCTTCATGATAAGCATTACTAAATTAAGGGTGTAAATAATTTGCCAAGTTAAAATTGGCAATGATTTATAGTATCTCAATAAACCCAAACTTTCATGCCAGAGATTATCATCAAGAAAATATAAAAATTAGAAAGGCAGTATTTAACTTAAATGGACAGAGGATGAAAATTTCAAAAGAGATTTAGAATGTTATGACAGTCATAGAAAGTGTCTTCAATGCTTATGAGAAATATGTGTAAAACAACTTTTGATTACCAGCAGATTCATGACGTACACTTATGGAGTTTGTCAAAACTCTGGCTTCAGCACGTCTGAAATAAGCAGCACTCTCCAAGCTTTCTTACATTATTAGAGTTGTAACAATAATGACTCAGATGAACAGCCAACCATCAACTACCCAGCAGCAAATCTAGAGTCCATAAGCAGACATAGGTCTTGAGCCTCCAGCTGCAAACAGCAGCATAGTAAATGAACTCATGACTACATTGGAGACACAAGAGACTGCAGATGCCGAAATCTCAAGCAACAAAATTGCACTGAAGCATCTATGGAGGGAAATGAACAGATAATGTTCTGGTTCAGGACCCTTCTTCCTAATCATTTTAGGACAAACAAATATGAAAAAGCTGCACCTCGAGTAGTTTATTATTTAGATTAGTTCAGTTTATTGTCACGTGTACCAAGGTACAGTGAAAACCTTTTTGGTTGCATGCTATTCAGTCAGCGGAAAGACAATGCATGATTACAATCAAGCCTTCCACAGATACAGGATAAAGGGAATAACATTTAGTGCAAGATAAAGTTCAGTAAAGTCCAAAGTCTAAGGGTCTCCAATGAGGTCGATGATAGGTCGGGACCGCTTTCTAGTTGGTTATAGGTTGGCTCAGTTGCCTGATACCAGCTAGGAAGAATTTGCCCCCGATTCTGGATGTATGCGTTTTCATACTTCTGTACTTCTTGTCTGATGGGAAAGGGAAGAAGAGGGAGTGTCTAGGGTAAGACTCATCCTTGATTATGCCGGTGGCCTTGCTGAGGCAGCATGAAATGTAGATGGAGTCAATGGAAGGGAGGTTGGTTTGCGTGATCCATCGAATACAATGACTGATGAACCCATGAAAACCTGTTTCTCAAAGTTATGCTATATGTCATTGTCAGGCACAAGAGACAGCTACAGAGCTGGCGAATGACATTTAAGTCAGAAGGCTTTGATAACAAAGAATCTGATTTTTTTTTAAACTTCTGTTTGTAATTAGTTGATATTTTACCAATTCACTAAAAATGATTGCCAGAAATGAACAGAGTAGTGTTTTCTAAAATAAACTTGATGACCTGGTAAACAATTATGTATTTTACAAGCATTGCAAAACTACCAAGTTGTTACAGTTTTACAGCAAAACTGCAGTGTGACCAGTAACACCCAAAATCAATGTCAAGTATTCCTTTAAAATGACTACTGCTAAATGTCCTTTTCCTGTGGGCTTTAAAAAATTAAAAAATACAACGGATACTTTTGTTAATTCACATGATATTTCTGAAATTTGTTTCAACACAGTTCCACATAGTACCTGATCAAATCAATGTAACCATTTCACATTGTCATGCCAAACTTTTTTTCTTGACAACAGGAGAAACTTGAATTTCCCCCCTTTAGTTCATTTCCTTGCTTCCGGTTAAAGCTGTACCACTTTGGCTATGCTATCGCAACTCTTGCCGAAGTACACATTTGAATGCAACGCCACCCTAGGCTTTCTTCATCAATTATGACCTCTTCAACCAAAATGGATCATATTTAATTGTGTACTTCAGCGAGGAGACCGAAATAAAAAGCCAATCTTAATACTTCACCATCATCCGGGAGATCATAGGCCAGGCATATGAATTAGGAGGCAGCCAGCATAATGCTTAAAATTTTCCAGGCAGGCATCAATTTTGAAATAAAAAAGCTACGTGTGTATTTACTAATAATCTTTCACTCCAAACTACAGTACGTCCCTCTTCAAACACATACTTCAGCTGGAGCCGAGCAGTCCCTATGGCAGAGCCACTGAAACCAAAAGCTGCTCTGATCCTGCAGGAATTCTTCTCCTCTGAAAATTCTTTAAAACCCTTGACATCGCTCTTGTTGAAAGCTACTAAAGCTTGCCTGTGTCTCCTGGAAGATTGCATCTTTTATTTATCGCCCCTTGGCTTATTTTCAGTGAATTCCTGGCTAAATGCAATCAGCCAAGAACCCTCCCTGTACGCACTCCTGTCATTCTTGATCGGTTGCATGCGGAGAATCAAGCGCAAAAAAAAGCTCAAAGCCAACTGAACCGGCCACCACTTCATTTTTTTTTTAAAGAAACCGATTTATTTTCGTAAAGGAAAACGTCAGGTCCAAAGAAAAGTCGACGTGCATGCTGGTATGTTAGTAACAAAAAATAAATACAACTGAGATAGAGAGAAAATCACAGCAGACACAGATTGGGCGAAAACCCCTTTAGGCGGAAGGGCACTGCACCCAACGAGCACTGGAAAATAAATGATCCTGCAGAAAAATCACGTTTGCAGGCTGCTTTAAAATTCAAATTAACCGCAGACTAAGGTGGAACGATTAAAGACAGCCAGCCACTGAAACAGAGGAAAGTAAGTGATCGTATGTGGAGGAAGGAAGACATGTTTCGGGTGGAAGCTCAAATCTGTTGAGACGCTTGGTCACCCGATCTCCTTTTCCCTTGGATGGATCCACTCTCAGTTCTTGATGGTATGAAAGGATCGCCCCAGCCAGTCTGTCACTGCCCTCCACATATATCTATCTATCTCCAATGTCTTTAACAGGCATTGAAGAAAGCTCCATTGTCCGACGGTGGAGGGTGACAGAAACAGAAGGGAACAAATAATAAACATGAAAATGGGAACAAAGTAACGAGGCGGTGGGAAGGGAATGCCTGTCGGCTATTTGATATGCGCAATTGGCAAATATAACCACGGTCGCTTCCAACAAAAGTAACTCGCCCACACCTTATCATGCATTTCAGAGAGAGAGAAAAAGCATAAAATAAAAACCTCTCTTTGTCGTCACGATTGCCAATCATTTAGAAAGAATACACTGGACCCTGCTACTGCTAAAAATTAATGTGCAAGGTTACGGGGCCGCCGTCTTTTTTTTCCGGGGAGGAATTTGGAGTTCAAAGCCCTTCTCTTTGCCTATAAAACACCCGCACACACGCAACATGACATATGCACTGCACATTTCAAAACAATATATTTAACAAATATAAAAACAGTGCTGCAAAACAGGACGCCATCTTTTTTGAAACAGATCGGAGGGGAAAAAAATTCTTTGTAGCCACAGAACATTTCAAACAATCTTCCACCAACTCGTGCGGGGTGTTAAAGGGGCGCGACGCGCTGAATGACAGGGTTAAAATCCAACGCTGTCCCGAGCCATCGAGCCGTCCTTTGCAAATAAAGGGTGTATTGTGTACACTTCTTCACCTGGCTTGCTCTTTAAATTCCTGACGTGGGCACATAATGCATTCTCCCCTCTTCACTTTGAGGTCTGATTAAAAAGAGGGAGGGGAGGAGGGGGGTGGAGGGAGAGGGAACACTTACCGACTTGAAGGACATTGTCCACACAGCCGCTTTCAAGGAGTGCGATGCCCCGTTTAAAGGGCAATCGGCTCTCGTCGTCCCCGCCGTCTTCGGCCGAATAATTGAATGAGGAATACATGCAAATCTCCCGTTCATTCCTCGGGAAGGACCAGTAGACGATTCGCCTCTGCACGGGCTCCGGGATGCGGGTGAATCGTTCTTCCACTTGCTGGAAAGGCCACTTCTCCGCCACCTTCCTGGCGCTAATGTCCAGTAGCGACTCCGGCTTGTAGGTTTTGCCGGCCGGGGCCGCCCTCAGCGGCGTCTTGGAAGGATTAAAGCCGGGCCTGCAGCAGAGCCGCTTTGCCGGTGGCTGACCGCGGTCCGCCATACTGCCTCGCTTCGCTACTGTTACATTGAAACGGAAGTTATGTACATTATAAGAGAAGCCTTTATCTGTTTACAATGAGGGCGCGCCTCGGCGCCGCAAAAAAGGGCAGGCGCTCCTTACATGGAAATACCGGGCGGGAGGGTTGTTCTTGGACGCCGGCTAATCCGCCCCTGATCCACCCGTAAAAGGAGCTTCTGCCCGTGTAGAGCGGGAGAGGCCGGGCCGGAACACAGCGGTCAGCGCCCCCGATCCCTTCGCCAATGGGCGGCCTGGCTCTACAAGGAGAGGTGGGCAGGGCCGTTCCCCAGCGTCAGCTCTCTGGTTCCCATGGCACGCCCCTGCTTCCAGGCTAGAGGGAGGGAGGGAGGGAGGACGTACAGTAATAACTGGAGAGACAATGAACAGCTGGAGAGAGGCGGCGCGGCCGGGCCGGGCAGCGTCTGGGGGGGAGGGAACATCTGTGCATGGGGAGGAGCGAGGTGGGCAGCATTTGAGGAAGAAGGGAGGTGGGCAGCAGTTGGATAAAGAGGAATGTGTAGGCAACTGCAGATGCTGGTTTGCACTGAAGATAGACAGAACGTGCTGGAGGGAGGTGGGCAGCAACTGGAGAGGGGGGAGAGAGCGGGAAAGGGGGGGGGGGAGAGAGGGGGGGTGAGGAGAGGGGGGGTGAGGAGAGGGGGAGGGTGTGGAGGGGGGGGAGTGAGGAGAGAGGGAGAGGGGGAGAGAGGGGAAGAGAGAGAGGGGGAGGAGAGGAGAAGGGGGGAGGGTGTGGAGGGGGGGGAGTGAGGAGAGAGGGAGAGGGGGGAAGAGAGAGAGGGGAAGAGAGAGAGGGGAGGAGAGGTGAAGGGGGGAGGAGAGGAGAGGGGGGAGGAGAGGAGGGGGGGGAGAGGAGAGGGGGGGAGAGGGGGGGAGAGGGGGGGAGAGGAGGAGAAGGGGGGGGAGAGGAGGAGAAGGGGGGGGAGAGGAGGAGAAGGGGGAGAGGAGGAGAAGGGGGAGAGGAGGAGAAGGGGGAGAGGAGGAGAAGGGGGGGAGAGGAGGAGGAGAGGAGGAGAAGGGGGGGAGAAGAGGAGAGGGGGAGGGGAGAGGGGGAGAGATGACGCCGTGAGGGGACGGGCGGTCGTGATAGGGAGGGAGGGAGGGGGGAAGAATGCGGGGGCGTTTCCCGGGCAGGGTTCGGTCGGTTCCTTTGTGACGCCATATAAAGGCCGGCGCTCCTTTTATGAAAGGACATGGAATGCGGGGCGTTCCTGGCGGCGGCGCGGCCCGGCCTTTGTGACGCCATATAGGGAGCCGGTAATTGACGTCGGGAGTGTTCTCCAACAACAAAGGGCGCGCGGTTGGAGCGGAGCGACGCGACTGCGTCCCAGTCCCAACACAGCAGCCCGCTTCCTGTTTGATTCAAGTCTGGGGCTTTAAAGGGAAATTTGTCTTGCAACGCTATAGGATCTCTGTGCAAAACAACACAATCGCAGCCCAGGATGCAGAAGGCGGTTTTGCTGCTGTGTTTTGTTTTTGCTGCTGTGTTTTGTTTTTGCTGCTGCTTGGAATTTTTTCCGCTTGGACCACGCCAGCTTTTCATTTGTAGGGGCGGCGGGGGTTAATCGCAGCAGATGGGTGTTTTGTGTGTGTGTGTGTATTTAGATTGGGAAGTCGGAGACCTCCCTCAACATGCCCTCTCGCAGTCTTTCTCTGCAGATATTTGAAGCTTTTTTTTGACGAACTGTTCACATTTAATGATTGCTCTTTATAAGCTTTCAGCGACATTTATACGTGGCTCGCTTTGGCACGTTTCGCAGACGGAAATTTCTTATTAACATTATCGTTGCTGGCAATTACCCATTTCTGTCCGAATCCAATTTCCGTTCGTTCTATTATAGAACGGGCCGTATCTCCGAGTGCCTCTGCCAACTTTTATTTGGTCCGAGTTTACGATAAGAATAGACTTCAGGGAAAATGACCGAACTCAATTCTTTCCTTCACAATGGTGATATTTTTATCGCGCGCTCTTGAATCCTTCAGAGATACAAACACGGCTGGAATTAATACCCATTCCACGACGAAGGCTCGGATTTTTGTTGTGCTATTCAGCGTTCCAATGTCACTCAGTTCTTTCCCATTTTGAAACTGCACAGTATTGCAATAAATCTGGCAGCAGGGCATTTAAAAAAAAAAACTATTGGCAGTTCTCGGCACAAGTTTTGGAGTACGAGAGTTTCCATAGTGTCCAAATGTTTGAACCGAGTTACTGTGTCACGTGCAGATTTCAGAGCAAGAGGGATGGGCAGGGTTGGCTCGCAATTGCACTGACGCTTTTCAATAATTCCACGGGGAAAACAGAACACTGGAGTAAGGGGGACGGCATGCATCCCACCGGGCAGAAATGCCACTGGATTGTAAAACAAGTACTGGTTCTGTGGAATTCGACAACATAAGCCAGGATTTGTCTCAAATTCCTTAAAAACCTGAGGGAACAGAATCATGAAGGCCTTGCATACCAGAGGACAACACTGAAAGTGCAGTGGCATGCGATTGTAATTGCATTGTTAAAACAGCGAATTAAGCCGCAATCTTTGTCTATGTTAATATCTCCCTTATAGGTAGACCAAAATCTCCCGTATAGGTGGTCAGCAAGCCCGCGGAGAACTATGTTCTTCATGGACAGTTAACTCCAACTGTAGATTGCACTCTCAAAACAACACGATGGCTTCAGGCCTGTCTGCTTAGTTGCTCCAATTTGTAGAATCATAAAATCATGCAGCACAGAAACAGGCCCCTTTGGCTTACTTCGTCCATGCCGACCGTGGTGTATGGATATCACGATTGCCTGCATAAGGCCTGCATCCTCGACGCACTTCTATCAAAGTACCTGTCCAAACATTGCAACTTTATCTCCGGCCACCACCTCCTTTGCTAGCTCGTTCAATATAACCACTACCCTTTATGTACCCTAAGATCCCCTTTACATCTCTTCCCTCTCACCGCCCCCCCCCCCCCCCCCCCCCCCCCGTTAAAATAAAAAAATAAGTAGGGTGTGATGACCTACCTATGCATTTCATACTGAAAAGCACAGCCTATCATGGTCTTCTCAAATAATAAAACATCTCAAGGCATTTCATTGGGAGGTTATCAAACCAAATTTGGCGAGGCGAAGAGCTCAAGATGAGAAAAGACCAGGACAGATCAGGGCCAGCCACAAATTACTTCAGGCGGGACAGTGTGTGGTAGAGTCATTTAAACGGTGGCCTGTCACATGGAGTCTGTTTCTCACACTGTTCCAATTCAACATTTTCTGCAACGACCCCAACGACCAATTTGACCGACAAATTATTTTATATGGACTGTATGCTCAAAGCACCAAACAGGATGGAATTCAACAATATTAGAGCCTCCCAATCCATTCAGCTTTCCATGTTGGATGAATTTAAACTGCAGTCAAACCCTTGTAAACCATGGTCTGTGCATCATACCTTGTTAAGACATCTGCCAAATAAGATGTGGAAGTCACCTTCTGTGGAAAGAAAATAGAACATAATTCCCTTCCCATTTACTTAGATTTAGCTCTTGATTGCTGCCAAATATTCAATCAGCTTCTCAAATATCTAGACATCTAGAACCAACTCCCCACACACACTGTGAAGCCAGTACCCAGGCTTTGGCAAAGGCCATCAAATACACTCCAGCGGACTGCTGCGTTCCTGTCCGTCCCACTACAAATATTCCTGATCTGCAATTATAAATAATGAGCAATATGCAACATTTCAAGCAAAATGTATTAAATGACTGCCTAAAGACCTATCCTAAAATCAGAGATGTTCACAAGTGAAAAGACATCTTATTGCAATAATAAAAGGGCTCTGATGAGATGGTGCAAGAAATATTGTATACAGGTCTGGTCTCCCTACCTAAGGAAGGATATTCTTGCGTGAATGGAGTGCGAAAGGTTCACGGAGTGTGGAAAAGGTGCATCAGATTGATTCCAGGTGAGGGCGGTGTAGACTAGTGCATGTTCCTTTAACACAGTGACCTCACCACTACTAACCACTCCCCATATCACCAGTATAATTGTAACCTCCCCACCTCCAGATCGCTCTCTAGCTCCGGTGACAGACCACGGACAGCTAGGGCAGGAATGTGTATGATTAGTAATGTGTGTGATTAGTAATAAAACAGTAGTGAAGACTTAGACTTTACAGGCGGTACTCAATAGAGTTTAGGAGATTGATACCAATGAAGGATAAGATTCAGATTCTGAAGATAAATTATAGTACTGATGCAGAATGATGTTTTCCCTGGCCGGCTATCCAGATCTAGGGGCCATAATGTCAATCTAAGTGGTGGGTCATTGAGAACAGAGATTAAAATTAAAAAAATAACCTTGAAGATGGTGAATATTTGGAATTCTTTGCCCAAAAAGACTCAGTCACTGAGCGCTTTTAAAACAGCGATAGATAGATTTTTGCAGTATATAGGAATCGGGGTTAGTTCAGAAAGAAAATGACATTGAGGTAATCGCAATCAGGGTCTTATTGAATGGTGAAATGGGTGCGAGTAGTCTAATGGCTTAGTCCTGCTTCCAATCCTGATCATGCTTTCAAACTGGGCAGGTCTTACTGGAAGGCATAGCCAACCCTGACCTGCTGCTCAAATAGTAGAACATTTCAAGGCATTTCACCGAAGGTTATCAAAAAAAATATGGCACTTAGCAACAAGATAAAGGATGTGATTAAAGGCCCACTTGAAGAGGTAGGTCTGCAAGATATTTAAAGGAGGGGAAAATAACTTAGAATATTTATTATCTCAATATAGACTGGAAATTTCTTCACATATGATTTCAAGCTAAAAAGAAGTGTGAGACCAGAAACTAAGAACCGAGGAAAAATTGCAGATGCAATTAGAGCATTTAAAAGGCATTTAGTCGGGTGCATGTACAGGAAAGGATTAGAAGGATGTGGGCGAATGGGGTTAGCAAAGATAGATGGTCAGCATGGACAAGTTGGGCTGAAGGGCCCATTTCTCTGCTGTATAATTTGGATTGTGGCTTATTTGTATCTTCTATCCCTATCTGATCCATATTCTTACCAAATAAAAATCAGTCTTCAAAATTTAATTGAGCCAGTTACTGAGAGTGATTTAATTTTGAGAAAAAGCAAATCTCCCGAATGGTTTTGTCTTCTCCTGAATGGTTTCACACTAATTATATGATACCCCAGATTCACTCTCCACAAGAAATAGCTTTCTGTATCTATTTCAGCAGATCCTTTCATCATTTAAACTCCTCAATTATATTACCTCACAAGCTTCTGAACTGAAAATAATATAAAATCAGTTTATGCAAACATTCCACTCAATTTAAACCTTTGAAACCTTGCTATAATTGTAATAAACAACTGGTTTTTCCTGACATCCTGTGCCCAAAACTAACTGCATTATTGTGAATGAAATCTGATTGACACCCTATATAAACAGTATACTGTTTCCACAACTTTTCGAGTGTTTTGAGGAAAATAAATATCAGTTAAACCTTTGTGTAAAACATCCTGTAATAATAATGATAAACCTATGGGATCCAGCAAGAGTCAGCGAACTGGTTACAGAATTGGCTGAAAAGCAGGAAACAAAGTGGATGGTGATGGAGGTAATATTTCAGACTGGTGCCCTGTGACTGGTGTTGTGCCTCAGAGCTGGCCCATTGCTGTTTGTCAACTACATCAACATTTTGGATAAAAATATACAAGGCATGAGTAATAGGTTTGCAGATAACACAGAAATAAGTGGTATTGTAGACAGTGAAGATAGTTATCACGTTAGAGCAGGATCCTGATCAGCTGGGCAAGTGGGCCGAGGAATGGCTAATGGAATTTAATTTGGATAAGTGTTGCACTTTGGGAAGGAAACCAGGGCAGGACCTTCACAGTGAACATTGGACAGGGGAATGCGGTAAAGCAGAGGATCTAGGTGGACAAGTAAATAGTTCCCAGAAAGTAGCTTCAGAGGTCGATAGGTTGGTGAAGAAAGCTTTTGGCACATTGGTTCATCAGTCAGGAAATCGAGAATAGAGGTTGGGATGTTATATTGCAGTTGTACAAGACATGGCTGAAGAGAGCATTTGGAGTATTGTGTTCCGTTTTATTCACCCTGCTATAGGAAATATTAGACCAAGTGGGACCTGTTGGGTCCCATGTTTACACGGGAGGCCTGGTCCCCCAACGCAATATTCCACCTCTCCACCAATTCCAATATTGGTGGCCAGTGGGAGTGGGGGGGGGGGGGGGCATTCTGGATCGCAAGTATGGGTGTTGTGGGCCAAAGGGACTGATTTCCAGCGGGCTAGTATGGACATTGTGGGCCGAATGGATTCTTGGGCTGGCAGCTCAGTCACTCAGGCCTGGTGGGCTGGCAGCTCAGAAACTGACAGAAATTCTGCCCAAAACAGGTGAGATACTCTGTGAGCTATCCTCGGTTTCCTCCATTGTCAGAGTGAGGCTAAACACTAATTGGAGGAACAGCCTCATATTTCGCTTGGGCAGTTTACAGCCCAGTCGTATGAATATTGATTTATCTCACTTCAGGTAGCCCTGGCATTCCCCCCCTCTCTCTCTCTCCCTACCCCACCCAGGCCCCAGTAGCTTCTCATTTCCACCCAACAAACAGCTTACAATGGTCAGTTCCTTTATCATCGTCACTTTTTTGCATATCCATTAGGAATGGTGACTGCTGACCGGTGGGAATAGACCCCACCGGGGCTGGCATGGGCTAGCTCCTCATACCAGCAGGATCCATCGCTAATCAGCGTTTTGGATCCACCCATATATTGCTACGGAAAAGACAAGACGAAGAATACCCCTTGAGTGTGCGAGAGCGGGGGCCCAAGATGATTCATCGACAGAGCACACGGCAACAGACCTAGGAACGGAATCGACCATGAATAAGACAACTAGCACAGCAATTGACAGAGCAGCAGCAGGACATAAGCTACGAAGCTGCATCTGTGGCTGGAAAAGGATAACATCAGAGAAGGGTCTCAAGATCCGCCTGGGAGAGCTTGGTGCGGGGCCTCGCATTGACCATTACTTTCTAAGAGGTAGGTCAAATCAGTCGAGTGAAGCTCAGTGGCAGGATAACCACCACAGTCCACAGGGTATCAGCACCCCAGGCGAAGCTCAACCAAGTACAGTACCACCAACCGACACGAGTCCAGAGCCCAACCAGCCACAGTCAGCGGTAGAGAGGAAGATGGAAGGAAAAAAGCCTCAAATCTTGTGGCCTAAATCCTGCCAGAGGAAAGAGTGGGAGACCATTAACACTGACCTCGTCCATCTTCTGGAAGGATTGAAGGGATGTGTGGAAAGACAACTGGAGCAGATGGGAGACACCATATACAACTATGGGGCGGAGGGATTTGGGGTGAAGGTCATAAAACAGAGGACACAGAAGGAACCAGCACTCCAGTACAAGTCCAGGAGGCAGCAGGAGAGGAAGGCAGAAAGAAAGGAGGCAGCTGAGAAAACAGTGGAGGAAAGCCACAGAGGCAGAAAGGAAAGGTCTTGAGGCACTGCAGGCAGAAATAAAGCAGCGCCTGGCAATCCTGCGAAGAGCAGAATGCCTTAGAAAGCAACACAAGAAGAAAGAACGGGCGAGGACAAGTTTTTACAGAGATCCGTATAAGTTCTTTGTCAAGGAGAAGAGCGGGATCCTGAGAGTATCTGTAAGGGAACTGGAGGAGCACCTGAGGAAGACGTACTCTGATAACCGGAGGCATGAGCCAGTCATCATTCCAGATGACATGCCACCTATCCACCCACCTGAGCACCAGATGAACATAAAGCCTCCTACATGGAAGGAGGTGGAGAACACAGTCAAACGGGCAAGAATAGCATCAGCCCTAGGGCCCAATGGCATTCCATACAGGCTCTAAGAACACCCCTGGTGCCCTGAAATACCTTTGGAAGTTAATGAAAGTGGCATGGGGGAAAGGAATCCCCGTTCCAGCGCAGGTTCGCAGAAACAGCAGGTACAGTAAACACAGTACCTGGAAACAAAGGGGAAGCCTCCATTGGGTCTGGAAACGTGGCCGACGGGCAGGACTTCAGGTCAGACTGAAGCGCAGGGGACTTCGGCCCCTTCTCCCTACCATCCTACTGGCCAATGTACAGTCCCTTGAAAATAAAGTGGAAGACTTAAGGCCAAGGCTGCTTTATCAAAGGGAGCTGAGGGAATGTTCTGTGTTCTGTTTCACAGAGACACGGCTCACCCCCAGCTCCCCAGACTCAGCGGTCCTGCCTGAAGGGTTCTCCATCCACCGTATGGACCGTACACTGGCATCTGGGAAAGGGAGAGGGGGGGCGTCTGCCTCATGGTCAACTCTGCGTGGTGCTCAGATGTGGCAGTCCTGTCCAACTCCTGCTCTCCACACCTCGAACATCTGGCGATGAAGTGCCGTCCCTTCTACCTTCCGAGGGAATTCACCTCCATCATCCTGACCGCGGTCTACATCCCGCCCCAGGTAGACGTCCGTCTGGCACTGGAGGAGCTGCACGCCGTGGTCAACAAACACCAGACGTCTTACCCCGAGACATTTACCACCATTGCTGGGGACTTCAATAAGGCAAACCTAAAGAAATCACTCCCTAACTTCCACCAACATGTCTCCTGCTGCACCAGAGGACCAAACACCCTCGACCACTGCTACACCACCATCAAGAATGCCTATCGCTCTATCCCTCGCCCTCACTTCGGTAAATCCGACCATACCGCGGCGCAGCTTCTTCCTGCCTACAGGCAGCAATTAAAGAGCGCACCCCCAGAGGTGAGGACAGTACAGAGCTGGTCGGGGGGGGGGGAGGGGGGGGCAGAGGAACAACTACAGGACTGTTTGGAGTCTGTAGACTGGGCAATGTTCAAGGACTCGGCAACGGACTTGAACGAATACGCCACAGTCGTTACAGACTTCATTAAGAAATGTGTGGAGGACTGCATCCCCACCAAAACCTTCCAAGTGTTTCCCAATCAGAAACCTTGGATGAACTTTGAGATCCGCACTCTTCTGAAGACCAGACACCGGGCATTCATGTCTGATGATACAGTGGTCTACAAGAAGTCCAGATACGACCTTGGTAAGGCCATCAAAAAGGCCAAAAGGGACTTCTGCTCCAAGCTGGAGGATGAGACAGATGTTCGGCAGCTGTGGCGGGGCCTGAATGCAATCACCTCCTACAAGGCGAAATCAGGAGGCAGCTCGAATGTCGGCGAAACATCACTCCCTGACGAGCTCAATGCGTTTTACGCACGCTTTGATAGGGAGAACACTGATGTGCCTTCCCGAGCCCCCATTCGCTGTGATGGTATTTCAGTCTCAGTCACAGAGGCCGACGTCAGGAAATCCTTCAGAGGGGTGAACCCTCGAAAAGCACCTGGACCTGATGGTATACCTGGTCGTGTTCTAAAAACCTGTACGGACCAACTGGCTGGAGTTTTTACGGACATTTTCAACCTCTCACTTCTGAGGTCAGGTTCCCACCTGCTTCAAAAGGGCATCAATTATACCAGTGCCCAAGAAGAGTAAGGTGACGTGCCTCAATGACTATCGACCTGTGGCACTAACGCCGGTGGTGATGAAGTGCTTTGAGAGGTTGATCATGGCGCAAATCAACTCCTACCTCGACAAAAACCTGGACCCACTGCAGTTCGCTTGCCGCCACAACAGATCAACGGTGGATGCGATCTCGCTGGCCCTCCACTCCGCTCTGGACCACTTGGACAACAAAAACTCATATGTCAGGCTGTTATTCATTGATTACAGCTCGGCATTTAATACAATCATCCCCTCCAAGCTGGTTACCAAACTCGCAGAACTGGGTCTCTGCGCATCCCTCTGCAATTGGATCCTCGACTTCCTCATTCACAGACCACAGTCTGTTTGTATTGGTGGAAATGTGTCAGACTCGATAACAATCAGCACGGGAGCACCTCAAGGCTGCGTGCTCAGCCCCCTGCTGTACTCACTCTATACTCATGACTGCGTAGTCGGTCATAGTGCGAACTCCATCATCAAGTTCGCTGACGACACCACTGTTGTGGGACGTATCACTGATGGGGATGAGTCAGAGTATAGAAGAGAGATCGAGCAACTGTCCATATGGTGCCAGCACAATAACCTGGCCCTCAACACCAGCAAAACCAAGGAACTGATTGTGGACTTTGGAAGGGGTAGGATGGGGACCCACAGTCCCGTTTATATCAACGGGTCGATGGTTGACAGGGTCAAGAGCTTCAAATTCCTGGGCGTGCACATCTCTGAAGATCTTTCCTGGTCCGAGAACACTGATGCAATTATCAAGAAAGCACATCAGCGCCTCTACTTCCTGAGAAGATTACAGAGAGTCGGTTTGTCAAGGAGGACTCTCTCTAACTTCTACAGGTGCACAGTAGAGAGCATGCTGACCGGTTGCATCGTGGCTTGGTTCGGCATCTTGAGTGCACTGGAGAGAAAAAGACTACAAACAGTAGTAAACACTGCCCAGTCCATCATCGGCTCTGACCTTCCTTCCATCGAGGGGATTTATCGCAGTCGTTGCCTCAAAAAGGCTGGCAGTATCATCAAAGACCCACACCATCCTGGCCACACACTCATCTCCCTGCTACCTTCAGGTAGAAGGTACAGGAGCCTGAAGACTGCAACGACCAGGTTCAGGAATAGCTACTTCCCCACAGCCATCAGGCTATTAATCTTGGCTCGGACAAAACTCTGAACATTAATAACCCATTATCTGTTATTTGCAATTTATCAGTTTATTTATTCATGTGTGTATATATTTATATAATGATATATGGACACACTGATCTGTTTTAGACAATAGACAATAAGTGCAGGAGTAGGCCATTCAGCACCTCCATTCACTGTGATCATGGCTGATCATCCACCATCAGTACTGTCTTATCCCCATATCCCTTGACTGCTATCTTTAAGGCCTCTATCTAACTCTCTCTTGAAAGCATCCAGTGAATTGGCCTCGACTGCCTTCTGAGGCAGAGAATTCCACAGATTCACAACTCTCTGGGTGAATGCCTACTATGTTCTGTTGTGCTGAAGCAAAGTAAGAATTTCATTGTCCTATCAGGGCCACATGACAATAAACTCACTTGAACTTGAACTTGAATCATACCTAAGTCAATGGCAAAGGGCAGGAGGGATCTTAATTCCCAAAGAAAAGAACTCCTCAACCATTAGCCAATTCCGCAAGATCAGCCTTCTGAACGTGGAAGGAAAGATCTTCTTTGGTGTTGTGGCCCAAAGACTCTCAGCATTTTTGCAGAGCAACAACTTCATTGACACGTCAGTGCAGAAAGCAGGGGTACGTGGTTGTGTGGAATTGTCAGGATGTGTGGAACATGCAAACGTTATCTGGCACCAGATACAAACTGCCAAGAAGGAAAAGAGAGATCTGCATGTGGTTTTCTTCGATCTTGCCAATGCCTTTGGTTCGGTGCCCCATGAGACTCTTTGGGCAGCTTTTAACTTCTTCCAGGTCCCAGAGGTCATCACAAAGCTGGTAAAAGCTTACTTCCAGGACCTCCAGTTCTGCGTCACAACACAGGACAGCACCACCGCCTGGCAGCAACTTGAGGTAGGCATAATGGCAGGCTGTACCATTTCTCATCTGGTTTTCACCATGGCAATGGAGCTCATCATTCGAGCATCACGGTGGGTGGTCGGAGGGGAACGCTTGAAGAGTGGGCTGCGTCTTCCTCCAATCAGAGCGTACATGGATGACATGACCACAATAACAACAACAAAAGCATGCACCAAACGCCTGCTGGATAAACTCCAGGAAAACATCAAATGGGCAAAGAATGGAGATTAAACCCACCAAATCCTGCAGTATTTCCATCGTCAAAGGCCGGCTCATTGACGAAAGGTTCCGCATCAATAACGAGACAATACCAACTGTCCTGGAGAAGCCGGTCAAAAGCCTCGGGCGATGGTACACCACATACCTCAAGGATGCAGAGCAGGTGGAACAACTCAGGCAGGATACAATCAGTGGCCTCAAGCAAATCAACAACACTGCTCTCCCAGGGAAGCTGAAGCTTTGGTGCCTTCAATTCGGTCTACTCCCCTGACTCATGTGGCCAATTATGATCTACGAGGTCACTTTATCCCATGTCAACCAGCTGGAGAGACTGGTGAACTCACAAGTGAGGAAGTGGCTTTGGCTACCGAGATGCCTCAGCAGCATAGGGCTCTATGGGAATGGAGCCCTCTCACTGCCAGTCTCAAGCCTGGTGGAGGAATACAAATGTGCCAAAGTGAGGCTGGACATGACGCTAACAGAATCCCGGGACCCAATAGTAAGAGGAGTTGCTCCAACCCTAGCAACAGGGAAGAAATGGACTCCAGCAGCAGTGTTACTGGACGCAAATCCGCCCTCCGACATAGTGGGCCATGTCCAACAAGGCCGAGGGGGCTTTGGCCTGGGAGCAATGAAACCTACCTGGAAAAAGGCTAATCCAGCTGAACATTGGCACCTGGTGGTGGAGGATGTGCGCCACCAGGAAGAAGCAGCCAGATGTGGCCAAAGCCATATCCCAAGCCAAACAAGGCCGCTGGATGACGTGGGATGGCGTTGAGAGGAGGAAGATCACATGGAGAGAGCTGTGGAGCATGGAGTCAAATTAAGTTGAGCTTCATTATCAGAGCCACATATGACGTCCTTCCCTCTCCCACAAACCTAAATCTTTGGCTGGGAGAGGATCCAGTCTGCCACCTGGGTGCAGTTCCAGCAAACCTCAAGCACATCCTGGTCGGTTGTAAGACCAGCCTAACACAAGGCAGATACACCTGGCGACACAACCAGGTGCTGAGGTATTTGGCAGCTGAACTCGAGTGCAAGAGAGTTACCATCAACGCCAAGTGTTCAAGTGTTCAAATGAGTTTATTGTCATGTGTCCCTGTATAGGACAATGAAATTCTTGCTTTGCTTAAGCACACAGAAAATAGTAGGCATTTACTACAAAACAGATAAATGTGTCCATATACCATGATATAAATATATACACACATGAATAAATAAACTGATAAAGTGCAAATAGCAGAAAGTGGTTATTAATAATCAGTTTTGTCCGAACCAGGTTTAATGATAAAGTTAAACTAAAATGATAAAGTTAAACTAAAACAAACAGTAAATACCCTACAAAAATTCATATTAATCAGTTTAATCAAATCAATTAAATTCATCTAATCAATTAAATTCATCTAAATTCAATTACTAGATCTAAACATCTATCCATTTCTTAAGAAAAGGATAGTATCCAAATAAGAAACTGATCCCATTCACACAAGAATTCACAATATAATATGACTTTTAAATTTCACTTTGTCATGAATTTATATGCCAAATGGAAGGAATTTAATCTTTAATTCCCATAAATTAATCCAGAAACATCCACTCTCAAGATAATCAACATCATTATTTTTTGCACAATACGTCTGACTAAAACTGTACTGTGGATATTTAGTATGAAAATATTGATAATGGATAGACAATAACACAAAATATAGATGATTTAGATGTTCTTATGACATGATTGTGCAAAAAAATAATGAATTTGATTATCTTGAGAGTGGGTGTTTCTGGAATGTGATCGATTGGAATGTTGCCGTTGCCATACATTTTAAGCCCATATCGGCAGGCAAGACATGGCCAATTCGTATGGGGGCCTAAATAACATTTTTCGCATCATAAGATTAAAATGAAGCCACACCAAAAAGCAAGATAATATGTTAAATAAACGACAAACCTTTTGTTTTGTCCTGATATTGCGATCCGTGATGTTGAAGGCGTTAGAAGTTATGTTTAACTTCAATCCAGTGATGCAATCGGCCAGCAAATTTTTTTAAAAATGGGAACGGAAGCGCGAACGATTTTTCTTCATCAGCTAGCAGCCCAAGGAAATGCCTCTCCGACAACCAGTGCAAGCCTGCATTTTAATCCCCCCCCCCCCCCTCCCCCCCCCCCCAAGCCTCCAGAATCGCATGCACACGCAGTGGCAGAACTGCAGCGCCGCTGAAGGTAGGTTTTGTAACAACGTTAATTTCATTCATCTCCATATCACTGTCTATATCTTTCGTTACCCTTATACATAACCAGTCTGAAGAAGGGTCTCGACCCGAAACGTCACCCATACCTTCTCTCCAGAGATGCTGCCTGTCCCGCTGAGTTACTCCAGCATTTTGTGTCTATCTCTGGAGGTAATGATTCTTGACTTTATGATTATTTTGAAGGTATTCATCTCTATTATTTTGATTGTTGTTGAAGTAGTTTAAACATTTGGCTGCACCACCTGAACCACTGAGTTACTCCAGCACTTTGTGTGCTTTTGGCTACATCACGTTATTTTTGGGCAAAGTGACTCACTGACATCAATCTCTTTTGCAGGTAAAGACTGAGTATCTGCTGTTCTCAAACATTCTCCTGATTCTGGTACCAACTGGCCGAGTCAGTTTTGTTATTGAGTTCAGGCAGGATCAGATAGTTCCACTGATTAAATGCATGAGGCATGCCATAACGAGGCACGAAATAAACGCATCTTCCTCCTATACCTCCTCAAATCCCTCAATTCCTCTTCTGGATATGGCACATATAGTAATAGCCATGAACCACAATATAACAATTTTGCATTAAGTAGCATTGGCAAAACACTTAGATGATAACATAGATGCTTTAACAAAGGAAGAAACATCAACAGGGCAAGAATAAAGTAAATATGTAAACGTATAAGAATAGTTTATTCTGATATTTATGAAGCAACCTTAGCTCCAGGTGCCTTCAGTTTTGGTCACCCTGTTTTAAAAAATATATAGTTAAGCTGGAAAGGGTGCAGAAAAGATTTACGAGATTTTTGCCAAGACTAGAGGGCCTGAGCTATAAGGAGAGGTTGTGCAGGCTAGGACTTTATTCCTTGGTGTGCAGGAGAATGAGGAGTGATCGAATAGAGTTGTACAAGATCATGAGAGGAATAAATAGGATAAATGTGCAGAGCCTTTTGCCCACATTAGGAAAATCGGGAATTTAATAGGAACGTGGTGGGCAACCTTTTTACACAAAGGGTAGTGGTGTATGGAAAGAGCTGCCGGAGGAAGTAGTTGAGGCAGGTACTATCACAGTGTTTAAAAAACATTTAACAAGGTACATGGATAGGATAGGTTTAGAGAAATATGGGCCGAATGCAGGCAGGTGGGACTAGTGCAGATGGGGCATGTTGGTCGGCATGGACACGTTGGGCCGAAGAGCCTGTTTTCACGGCGTACGACTGTTATTCCCCCAAAGATTCCAAATAAAAGCCCAACACACTACGAAATAAGTTACGTGGATAAAGAAAAATTTCTGCAGCAAAGTTAAAAACTTCATTTCAGAGTAGCGTCCCAAAACAATTATATGGGGCTTCCAATGCCTGCTCCAAATGCATGCTAGAAAACATGGAATATATGTTGAAAAGTGATGATAATCATATTAATTTAGTATTCTTTATGATAAAACCATATGTCGTGTGTGTTTACCAACGGCTAATCCACAAATTGTAATCTACTTTGAGTAGACCTAAGGTCTGTTCACCAAAAATCTGTACCTTATTTTCTCAATTTGCAGGCATTTCCTGTACAAATTATTACATCAGAACCTATATCCATCAATAGACCTATAAAAAGTTAGAAACTTACTGCAAACAAGGATCTTCCTATTCCAAAAATACATGATAGGTGTAAAAGTACTTTAGTCATTTTGTGTCCTGCCTTAATAATACATTGAAGAGATTTATCTGGAAAATTAATGAATTACGTGCTTTGATTATTGTCCAGAATCCACAGATTTATTAGCTTACTTAGTAAAATGCAAGAACGTTTATAATGCAAGAATTTATGCAGGAATTTATAACGATATTCATATATAAATGAAATGTACATTAATTTTACCAAAAAATTCCTAACATAATAATTTTGATTGAACATTCTCCACCTGATTTCTGGAAACTTAATTAAATTAGTTTATAAATTATAGGTATCTCTCCCTTTTAATACAGTTCTTAAGAGTTTAAAAGAAAATCTCAGTTATTCTCCCAAACACATTTTAATTGATAAAATGGGTGATAACAAGATCATATAAATATTCATTGTCACTTTAGGAAGCTGAAGATAAGCATAAGTAGGGAAAATATTAGGGAAATGCAATTTACAATTAGTCACAAAATATAATTCATGTGAATTGAATTCATGCCTATTAAGGCTGAATTGATTGGCAGTCTCTTGGATTAAGTAAATCTTTCAATCATACATTTGCCCATTACCAGAGTTTATATAATAATTTGACAAGAGCATTAATCTGGCCTCACGAGTGAGTTTAGTGCCATTTTACCTCCTCATTTTGATCTACTTTAATCCATTTTGAAATTTTTGTCATAAGAATGAGAAGAGATATATGAGGGAAATGATTGTATAAGTTACAGGAACCAGGAAATGTTATGATGTTTTATAGAGGACAGAAGGGAAAGAGTGGGACATGCAGCATTTTAAATATTTATGTCAGGCACAATGGCACACACAGAAACACCAGGCCCCTAGAGAAACCCGGTGGGCCTAAAGGAAGGACTGAAGAGAAGTCTTCCAGGCCTGATATGCAACTGAGGAATGTTAATTTTGGACTATCCCAGGAATTTCCCCAAAGCTGCCTCCCCGAGGTCAATTTAATGTAATGGGCTTGCAATTTAATATTGCCTACCATTTCCTGGAAAACAAATTATTGAATAAGTCAATAGGGGTACAAGACCTATTAATGTTAACTATATCTCGAATATTGCCGCTTTCCCCCTTATCTGCCATTGGGCAATGGCTATGGGGTGAGGGTAGATTGGGACTCTTCCTTCCCCTTCCTTTATCCCTTGAGGGGTGGATTACAGCTAAATATCAACATACATACCAAGAAAGAAAATCTGTACTTAAAGTTAGGGCATTTATTTAAATGGACACTTGGATGTCCAGGGAATAGAGGAATATAGATCATATGTGGGCAGATAAGATCAACCTGGGCTGAATGGCTTGTTCCTGTGCTGTTCTATGTTCTATAACAAAAATGAAAGATTTGTTTCAAATGTGGCACCATTCACATTGAACTAAAATGCTCTCCAATCTATCTATCTATCTATCTATATTACTAAAAGTCTGTTCTTGACCGGTTTTGGCCATCTGTGCTGCGATTTCCGAGAGAACGCCGCCGCCTACGGCCGTCATTTTTGGCCACCTTGCTCAGAGCCCCCCTCCACCGTATGTGTGCCGAGGATTTTTCCTGCCGATGAAAAATGACAGAGATATTAATGTTTTTACAAAATTCCCCATTCTCTCTGCTGCCCCCGCTGGAGGCAGGGGAAGGGACTATAAAACCAGGCAGTGTTGTGCCTCAATTAGTCTCTGCAAGCTGGAGCTCTGTCAATTTGTCTCTGTCACTCTGAGCTCTGAATGACACTGAACAAATGTCTACAGCACTGTGAATACCCTTAATTTGGTTTGAAAATGAAAATATAGTTAGTTTGAAGTAAAAAAGTACTGCCTGAAAATGGTTGTTTGGGTTGAATTAAAA